>NW_026893626.1:638502-957754 GCF_032452875.1 Bos javanicus
TGATCATGCACTGATCACGTGGCTGATCATGCACTGATCACGTGGCTGATCATGCACTGATCACGTGACTGATCATGCACTGATCACGTGGCTGATCATGCACTGATCACGTGGCTATCATGCACTGATCACGTGGCTGATCATGCACTGATCACGTGACTGATCATGCACTGATCACTGGCTATCATGCACTGATCACGTGGCTATCATGCACTGATCACGTGGCTGATCATGCACTGATCACGTGACTGATCATGCACTGATCACGTCTATATCATGCACTGATCACGTGACTGATCATGCACTGATCACGTGGCTGATCATGCACTGATCACGTGACTGATCATGCACTGATCACGTGGCTATCATGCACTGATCACGTGGCTGATCATGCACTGATCACGTAGCTATCATGCACTGATCACGTGACTGATCATGCACTGATCACGTGGCTGATCATGCACTGATCACGTGGCTATCATGCACTGATCACGTGGCTGATCATGCACTGATCACGTGCTATCATGCACTGATCACGTGACTGATCATGCACTGATCACGTGGCTGATCATGCACTGATCACGTGACTGATCATGCACTGATCACGTGACTGATCATGCACTGATCACGTGACTGATCATGCACTGATCACGTGGCTGATCATGCACTGATCACGTGGCTGATCATGCACTGATCACGTGACTGATCATGCACTGATCACGTGACTGATCATGCACTGATCACGTGGCTATCATGCACTGATCACGTGGCTGATCATGCACTGATCACGTAGCTATCATGCACTGATCACGTGACTGATCATGCACTGATCACGTGACTGATCATGCACTGATCACGTGGCTGATCATGCACTGATCACGTGACTGATCATGCACTGATCACGTGACTGATCATGCACTGATCACGTGGCTATCATGCACTGATCACGTGGCTGATCATGCACTGATCACGTGACTGATCATGCACTGATCACGTGACTGATCATGCACTGATCACGTGGCTATCATGCACTGATCACGTGGCTGATCATGCACTGATCACGTAGCTACCATGCACTGGTCACGTGACTGATCATGCACTGATCACGTGACTGATCATGCACTGATCACGTGGCTATCATGCACTGATCACGTGACTGATCATGCACTGATCACGTCTATATCATGCACTGATCACGTGACTGATCATGCACTGATCACGTGGCTGATCATGCACTGATCACGTGACTGATCATGCACTGATCACGTGGCTGATCATGCACTGATCACGTGACTGATCATGCACTGATCACGTGACTGATCATGCACTGATCACGTGACTGATCATGCACTGATCACGTGGCTATCATGCACTACTCACGTGGCTGATCATGCAATGATCATGTAGCTACCATGTACAGGTCACGTGACTGATCATACACCCATCAGGTGACTGATCATGCACTGATCACGTGGCTATCATGCACTGATCACGTGGCTGATCATGCACTGATCACGTGCCTGGTCATGCACTGATCACGTGACTGATCATGCACTGATCACGTGGCTGATCATGAACTGATCACGTGGCTGATCATGCACTGATCACGTGGCTGATCATGCACTGATACCGTGACTGAGCATGGACTGATCACATGACTATCATGTAGTGATCACGTGACTTAATGGCGCTGATCATGTGACTGATCATGCGCTGATCATGTTTGCTATCATACACTGATCATGTGCCTCTGGAGGCAATAAACAAAGAGCTGAGTAGGCACGAATCAAACAGTCAGCAGGCAATAATCATGGAACTCAGGTGTGAGGAATCATGCTGCTCAGCTGGCAATAATCAAGCAGCTGAGCAGGCAGGAATTACGCAGCACAGCTGGCAATTGTCAAGCAGATGACAGGCAGGAATCGTGCAGCTCAGCTGGCAATTGTCAAGCAGATGAGCAGACAGTAATCACGCAGCTCAGCAGGCCCAGATCACGTGACTGAGCATGCACTGTTCACGTGGCTGATCATACACTGATCACGTGACTGATCATGCACTGATCACGTGGCTATCATGCACTGATCACGTGGCTGATCATACACTGATCACGTAACTGATCATGCACTGATCACGTGGCTGATCATGCACTGATCACGTGGCTGATCATGCACTGATCACGTGGCTGATCATGCACTGATCACGTGGCTGATCATGCACTGATCACGTGACTGATCATGCACTGATCACGTGGCTGATCATGCACTGATCACGTGGCTATCATGCACTGATCACGTGGCTGATCATGCACTGATCACGTGACTGATCATGCACTGATCACTGGCTATCATGCACTCATCACTGGCTATCATGCACTGATCACGTGGCTGATCATGCACTGATCACGTGACTGATCATGCACTGATCACGTCTATATCATGCACTGATCACGTGACTGATCATGCACTGATCACGGGATGATCATACACTGATCATGTGACTGATCATGCACTGATCACGTGGCTATCATGCACTGATCACGTGGCTGATCATGCACTGATCACGTAGCTACCATGTACTGATCACGTGACTGATCATGCACTGATCACGTAATTGATCATGCACTGATCACGTGACTATCATGCACTGATCACGTGACTGATCATGCACTGATCACGTGACTGATCATGCACTGATCACGTGGCTATCATGCACTACTCACGTGGCTGATCATGCAATGATCATGTAGCTACCATGTACTGGTCACGTGACTGATCATACACCCATCAGGTGACTGATCATGCACTGATCACGTGGCTATCATGCACTGATCACGTGGCTGATCATGCACTGATCACGTGCCTGGTCATGCACTGATCACGTGACTGATCATGCACTGATCACGTGGCTATCATGAACTGATCACCTGGCTGATCATGCACTGATCACGTGGCTGATCATGCACTGATACCGTGACTGAGCATGGACTGATCACATGACTATCATGTAGTGATCACGTGACTTAATGGCGCTGATCATGTGACTGATCATGCGCTGATCATGTTTGCTATCATACACTGATCATGTGCCTCTGGAGGCAATAAACAAAGAGCTGAGTAGGCACGAATCAAACAGTCAGCAGGCAATAATCATGGAACTCAGGTGTGAGGAATCATGCTGCTCAGCTGGCAATAATCAAGCAGCTGAGCAGGCAGGAATTACGCAGCACAGCTGGCAATTGTCAAGCAGATGACAGGCAGGAATCGTGCAGCTCAGCTGGCAATTGTCAAGCAGATGAGCAGACAGTAATCACGCAGCTCAGCAGGCCCTGATCACGTGACTGAGCATGCACTGTTCACGTGGCTGATCATACACTGATCACGTGACTGATCATGCACTGATCACGTGGCTATCATGCACTGATCACGTGGCTGATCATACACTGTTCACGTGTCTGACCATGCACTGATCACGTGGCTGATCATACACTGCTCACGTAACTGATCATGCACTGATCACGTGGCTGATCATGCACTGATCACGTGGCTGATCATGCACTGATCACGTGGCTGATCATGCACTGATCACGTGACTGATCATGCACTGATCACTGGCTATCATGCACTGATCACTGGCTATCATGCACTGATCACGTGGCTGATCATGCACTGATCACGTGACTGATCATGCACTGATCACGTCTATATCATGCACTGATCACATGACTGCCCATGCACTGATCACGTGATGATCATGCACTGATCACGTGACTGATCATGCACTGATCACGTGGCTATCATGCACTGCACGTGGCTGATCATGCAATGATCACGTAGCTACCATGTACTGGTCACGTGACTGATCATGCACTGATCACGTAATTGATCATGCACTGATCACGTGACTGATCATGCACTGATCACGTGACTGATCATGCACTGATCACGTGACTGATCATGCACTGATCACGTGGCTATCATGCACTGATCACGTGGCTGATCATGCACTGATCACGTAGCTACCATGCACTGATCACGTGACTGATCATGCACTGATCACGTGACTGATCATGCACTGATCACGTGGCTATCATGCACTGATCACGTGGCTGATCATGCACTGATCACGTGGCTGATCATGCACTGATCACGTGACTGATCATGCACTGATCACGTGATATCATGCACTGATCACGTGACTGATCATGCACTGATCACGTGGCTGATCATGCACTGATCACGTGACTGATCATGCACTGATCACGTGGCTATCATGCACTGATCACGTGGCTGATCATGCACTGATCACGTAGCTATCATGCACTGATCACGTGACTGATCATGCACTGATCACGTGGCTGATCATGCACTGATCACGTGGCTATCATGCACTGATCACGTGACTGATCATGCACTGATCACGTAGCTATCATGCACTGATCACGTGACTGATCATGCACTGATCACGTGGCTGATCATGCACTGATCACGTGACTGATCATGCACTGATCACGTGACTGATCATGCACTGATCACGTGACTGATCATGCACTGATCACGTGGCTGATCATGCACTGATCACGTGACTGATCATGCACTGATCACGTGACTGATCATGCACTGATCACGTGACTGATCATGCACTGATCACGTGGCTATCATGCACTGATCACGTGGCTGATCATGCACTGATCACGTAGCTATCATGCACTGGTCAGTGCACTGATCATGCACTGATCACGTGACTGATCATGCACTGATCACGTGGCTGATCATGCACTGATCACGTGGCTGATCATGCACTGATCACGTGACTGATCATGCACTGATCACGTGGCTATCATGCACTGATCACGTGGCTGATCATGCACTGATCACGTGACTGATCATGCACTGATCACGTGACTGATCATGCACTGATCACGTGGCTATCATGCACTGATCACGTGGCTGATCATGCACTGATCACGTAGCTATCATGCACTGATCACGTGACTGATCATGCACTGATCACGTGACTGATCATGCACTGATCACGTGGCTATCATGCACTGATCACGTGACTGATCATGCACTGATCACGTGGCTATCATGCACTGATCACGTGACTGATCATGCACTGATCACGTGGCTGATCATGCACTGATCACGTGACTGATCATGCACTGATCACGTGGCTGATCATGCACTGATCACGTGACTGATCATGCACTGATCACGTGACTGATCATGCACTGATCACGTGACTGATCATGCACTGATCACGTGGCTATCATGCACTACTCACGTGGCTGATCATGCAATGATCATGTAGCTACCATGTACTGGTCACGTGACTGATCATACACCCATCAGGTGACTGATCATGCACTGATCACGTGGCTATCATGCACTGATCACGTGGCTGATCATGCACTGATCACGTGCCTGGTCATGCACTGATCACGTGACTGATCATGCACTGATCACGTGGCTGATCATGAACTGATCACGTGGCTGATCATGCACTGATCACGTGGCTGATCATGCACTGATACCGTGACTGAGCATGGACTGATCACATGACTATCATGTAGTGATCACGTGACTTAATGGCGCTGATCATGTGACTGATCATGCGCTGATCATGTTTGCTATCATACACTGATCATGTGCCTCTGGAGGCAATAAACAAAGAGCTGAGTAGGCACGAATCAAACAGTCAGCAGGCAATAATCATGGAACTCAGGTGTGAGGAATCATGCTGCTCAGCTGGCAATAATCAAGCAGCTGAGCAGGCAGGAATTACGCAGCACAGCTGGCAATTGTCAAGCAGATGACAGGCAGGAATCGTGCAGCTCAGCTGGCAATTGTCAAGCAGATGAGCAGACAGTAATCACGCAGCTCAGCAGGCCCAGATCACGTGACTGAGCATGCACTGTTCACGTGGCTGATCATACACTGATCACGTGACTGATCATGCACTGATCACGTGGCTATCATGCACTGATCACGTGGCTGATCATACACTGTTCACGTGTCTGACCATGCACTGATCACGTGGCTGATCATACACTGCTCACGTAACTGATCATGCACTGATCACGTGGCTGATCATGCACTGATCACGTGGCTATCATGCACTGATCACGTGGCTGATCATGCACTGATCACGTGACTGATCATGCACTGATCACTGGCTATCATGCACTGATCACTGGCTATCATGCACTGATCACGTGGCTGATCATGCACTGATCACGTGACTGATCATGCACTGATCACGTCTATATCATGCACTGATCACGTGACTGATCATGCACTGATCACGTGGATGATCATGCACTGATCATGTGACTGATCATGCACTGATCACGTGGCTATCATGCACTGATCACGTGGCTGATCATGCAATGATCACGTAGCTACCATGCACTGATCACGTGACTGATCATGCACTGATCACGTGGCTGATCATGCACTGATCACGTGGCTATCATGCACTGATCACGTGGCTGATCATGCACTGATCACGTGCTATCATGCACTGATCACGTGACTGATCATGCACTGATCACGTGGCTGATCATGCACTGATCACGTGACTGATCATGCACTGATCACGTGACTGATCATGCACTGATCACGTGACTGATCATGCACTGATCACGTGGCTGATCATGCACTGATCACGTGGCTGATCATGCACTGATCACGTGACTGATCATGCACTGATCACGTGACTGATCATGCACTGATCACGTGGCTATCATGCACTGATCACGTGGCTGATCATGCACTGATCACGTGGCTATCATGCACTGATCACGTGACTGATCATGCACTGATCACGTGACTGATCATGCACTGATCACGTGGCTGATCATGCACTGATCACGTGGCTGATCATGCACTGATCACGTGACTGATCATGCACTGATCACGTGGCTATCATGCACTGATCACGTGGCTGATCATGCACTGATCACGTGACTGATCATGCACTGATCACGTGACTGATCATGCACTGATCACGTGGCTATCATGCACTGATCACGTGGCTGATCATGCACTGATCACGTAGCTATCATGTACTGATCACGTGACTGATCATGCACTGATCACGTGACTGATCATGCACTGATCACGTGGCTATCATGCACTGATCACGTGACTGATCATGCACTGATCACGTCTATATCATGCACTGATCACGTGACTGATCATGCACTGATCACGTGGCTGATCATGCACTGATCACGTGACTGATCATGCACTGATCACGTGGCTGATCATGCACTGATCACGTGACTGATCATGCACTGATCACGTGACTGATCATGCACTGATCACGTGACTGATCATGCACTGATCACGTGGCTATCATGCACTACTCACGTGGCTGATCATGCAATGATCATGTAGCTACCATGTACAGGTCACGTGACTGATCATACACCCATCAGGTGACTGATCATGCACTGATCACGTGGCTATCATGCACTGATCACGTGGCTGATCATGCACTGATCACGTGCCTGATCATGCACTGATCACGTGACTGATCATGCACTGATCACGTGGCTGATCATGCACTGATCACGTGGCTGATCATGCACTGATCACGTGGCTGATCATGCACTGATACCGTGACTGAGCATGGACTGATCACATGACTATCATGTAGTGATCACGTGACTTAATGGCGCTGATCATGTGACTGATCATGCGCTGATCATGTTTGCTATCATACACTGATCATGTGCCTCTGGAGGCAATAAACAAAGAGCTGAGTAGGCACGAATCAAACAGTCAGCAGGCAATAATCATGGAACTCAGGTGTGAGGAATCATGCTGCTCAGCTGGCAATAATCAAGCAGCTGAGCAGGCAGGAATTACGCAGCACAGCTGGCAATTGTCAAGCAGATGACAGGCAGGAATCGTGCAGCTCAGCTGGCAATTGTCAAGCAGATGAGCAGACAGTAATCACGCAGCTCAGCAGGCCCAGATCACGTGACTGAGCATGCACTGTTCACGTGGCTGATCATACACTGATCACGTGACTGATCATGCACTGATCACGTGGCTATCATGCACTGATCACGTGGCTGATCATACACTGATCACGTGACTGATCATGCACTGATCACGTGGCTATCATGCACTGATCACGTGGCTGATCATGCACTGATCACGTGGCTGATCATGCACTGATCACGTGGCTGATCATGCACTGATCACGTGGCTGATCATGCACTGATCACGTGGCTGATCATGCACTGATCACGTGACTGATCATGCACTGATCACGTGGCTGATCATGCACTGATCACGTGGCTATCATGCACTGATCACGTGGCTGATCATGCACTGATCACGTGACTGATCATGCACTGATCACTGGCTATCATGCACTGATCACGTGGCTATCATGCACTGATCACGTGGCTGATCATGCACTGATCACGTGACTGATCATGCACTGATCACGTCTATATCATGCACTGATCACGTGACTGATCATGCACTGATCACGTGGATGATCATGCACTGATCATGTGACTGATCATGCACTGATCACGTGGCTATCATGCACTGATCACGTGGCTGATCATGCACTGATCACGTGGCTATCATGCACTGATCACGTGACTGATCATGCACTGATCACGTGGCTGATCATGCACTGATCACGTGACTATCATGCACTGATCACGTGACTGATCATGCACTGATCACGTGACTGATCATGCACTGATCACGTGGCTATCATGCACTACTCACGTGGCTGATCATGCAATGATCATGTAGCTACCATGTACTGGTCACGTGACTGATCATACACCCATCAGGTGACTGATCATGCACTGATCACGTGGCTATCATGCACTGATCACGTGGCTGATCATGCACTGATCACGTGCCTGATCATGCACTGATCACGTGACTGATCATGCACTGATCACGTGGCTGATCATGCACTGATCACGTGGCTGATCATGCACTGATCACGTGGCTGATCATGCACTGATACCGTGACTGAGCATGGACTGATCACATGACTATCATGTAGTGATCACGTGACTTAATGGCGCTGATCATGTGACTGATCATGCGCTGATCATGTTTGCTATCATACACTGATCATGTGCCTCTGGAGGCAATAAACAAAGAGCTGAGTAGGCACGAATCAAACAGTCAGCAGGCAATAATCATGGAACTCAGCTGTGAGGAATCATGCTGCTCAGCTGGCAATAATCAAGCAGCTGAGCAGGCAGGAATTACGCAGCACAGCTGGCAATTGTCAAGCAGATGACAGGCAGGAATCGTGCAGCTCAGCTGGCAATTGTCAAGCAGATGAGCAGACAGTAATCACGCAGCTCAGCAGGCCCTGATCACGTGACTGAGCATGCACTGTTCACGTGGCTGATCATACACTGATCACGTGACTGATCATGCACTGATCACGTGGCTATCATGCACTGATCACGTGGCTGATCATACACTGTTCACGTGTCTGACCATGCACTGATCACGTGGCTGATCATACACTGCTCACGTAACTGATCATGCACTGATCACGTGGCTGATCATGCACTGATCACGTGGCTGATCATGCACTGATCACGTGGCTGATCATGCACTGATCACGTGACTGATCATGCACTGATCACTGGCTATCATGCACTGATCACTGGCTATCATGCACTGATCACGTGGCTGATCATGCACTGATCACGTGACTGATCATGCACTGATCACGTCTATATCATGCACTGATCACGTGACTGATCATGCACTGATCACGTGGATGATCATGCACTGATCACGTGACTGATCATGCACTGATCACGTGGCTATCATGCACTGCTCACGTGGCTGATCATGCACTGATCACGTAGCTACCATGTACTGGTCACGTGACTGATCATGCACTGATCACGTAATTGATCATGCACTGATCACGTGACTGATCATGCACTGATCACGTGGTGATCATGCACTGATCACGTGACTGATCATGCACTGATCACGTGGCTATCATGCACTGATCACGTGGCTGATCATGCACTGATCACGTGGCTACCATGTACTGATCACGTGACTGATCATGCACTGATCACGTGACTGATCATGCACTGATCACGTGGCTATCATGCACTGATCACGTGGCTGATCATGCACTGATCACGTGGCTGATCATGCACTGATCACGTGACTGATCATGCACTGATCACGTCTATATCATGCACTGATCACGTGACTGATCATGCACTGATCACGTGGCTGATCATGCACTGATCATGTGACTGATCATGCACTGATCACGTGGCTATCATGCACTGATCACGTGGCTGATCATGCACTGATCACGTAGCTATCATGCACTGATCACGTGACTGATCATGCACTGATCACGTGGCTGATCATGCACTGATCACGTGGCTATCATGCACTGATCACGTGGCTGATCATGCACTGATCACGTAGCTATCATGCACTGATCACGTGACTGATCATGCACTGATCACGTAATTGATCATGCACTGATCACGTGACTGATCATGCACTGATCACGTGACTGATCATGCACTGATCACGTGACTGATCATGCACTGATCACGTGGCTGATCATGCACTGATCACGTGCTGATCATGCACTGATCACGTGACTGATCATGCACTGATCACGTGACTGATCATGCACTGATCACGTGGCTATCATGCACTGATCACGTGGCTGATCATGCACTGATCACGTAGCTATCATGCACTGATCACGTGACTGATCATGCACTGATCACGTGACTGATCATGCACTGATCACGTGGCTGATCATGCACTGATCACGTGGCTGATCATGCACTGATCACGTGACTGATCATGCACTGATCACGTGGCTATCATGCACTGATCACGTGGCTGATCATGCACTGATCACGTGACTGATCATGCACTGATCACGTGACTGATCATGCACTGATCACGTGGCTATCATGCACTGATCACGTGGCTGATCATGCACTGATCACGTAGCTATCATGCACTGGTCACGTGACTGATCATGCACTGATCACGTGACTGATCATGCACTGATCACGTGGCTATCATGCACTGATCACGTGACTGATCATGCACTGATCACGTCTATATCATGCACTGATCACGTGACTGATCATGCACTGATCACGTGGCTGATCATGCACTGATCACGTGACTGATCATGCACTGATCACGTGGCTGATCATGCACTGATCACGTGACTGATCATGCACTGTCACGTGACTGATCATGCACTGATCACGTGACTGATCATGCACTGATCACGTGGCTATCATGCACTACTCACGTGGCTGATCATGCAATGATCATGTAGCTACCATGTACTGGTCACGTGACTGATCATACACCCATCAGGTGACTGATCATGCACTGATCACGTGGCTATCATGCACTGATCACGTGGCTGATCATGCACTGATCACGTGCCTGGTCATGCACTGATCACGTGACTGATCATGCACTGATCACGTGGCTGATCATGCACTGATCACGTGGCTGATCATGCACTGATCACGTGGCTGATCATGCACTGATACCGTGACTGAGCATGGACTGATCACATGACTATCATGTAGTGATCACGTGACTTAATGGCGCTGATCATGTGACTGATCATGCGCTGATCATGTTTGCTATCATACACTGATCATGTGCCTCTGGAGGCAATAAACAAAGAGCTGAGTAGGCACGAATCAAACAGTCAGCAGGCAATAATCATGGAACTCAGGTGTGAGGAATCATGCTGCTCAGCTGGCAATAATCAAGCAGCTGAGCAGGCAGGAATTACGCAGCACAGCTGGCAATTGTCAAGCAGATGACAGGCAGGAATCGTGCAGCTCAGCTGGCAATTGTCAAGCAGATGAGCAGACAGTAATCACGCAGCTCAGCAGGCCCAGATCACGTGACTGAGCATGCACTGTTCACGTGGCTGATCATACACTGATCACGTGACTGATCATGCACTGATCACGTGGCTATCATGCACTGATCACGTGGCTGATCATACACTGTTCACGTGTCTGACCATGCACTGATCACGTGGCTGATCATACACTGCTCACGTAACTGATCATGCACTGATCACGTGGCTGATCATGCACTGATCACGTGGCTGATCATGCACTGATCACGTGGCTGATCATGCACTGATCACGTGACTGATCATGCACTGATCACTGGCTATCATGCACTGATCACTGGCTATCATGCACTGATCACGTGGCTGATCATGCACTGATCACGTGACTGATCATGCACTGATCACGTCTATATCATGCACTGATCACGTGACTGATCATGCACTGATCACGTGGATGATCATGCACTGATCATGTGACTGATCATGCACTGATCACGTGGCTATCATGCACTGATCACGTGGCTGATCATGCAATGATCACGTAGCTACCATGTACTGGTCACGTGACTGATCATGCACTGATCACGTAATTGATCATGCACTGATCACGTGACTGATCATGCACTGATCACGTGACTGATCATGCACTGATCACGTGACTGATCATGCACTGATCACGTGGCTATCATGCACTGATCACGTGGCTGATCATGCACTGATCACGTGGCTACCATGCACTGATCACGTGACTGATCATGCACTGATCACGTGACTGATCATGCACTGATCACGTGGCTATCATGCACTGATCACGTGGCTGATCATGCACTGATCACGTGGCTGATCATGCACTGATCACGTGACTGATCATGCACTGATCACGTCTATATCATGCACTGATCACGTGACTGATCATGCACTGATCACGTGGCTGATCATGCACTGATCATGTGACTGATCATGCACTGATCACGTGGCTATCATGCACTGATCACGTGGCTGATCATGCACTGATCACGTAGCTATCATGCACTGATCACGTGACTGATCATGCACTGATCACGTGGCTGATCATGCACTGATCACGTGGCTATCATGCACTGATCACGTGGCTGATCATGCACTGATCACGTAGCTATCATGCACTGATCACGTGACTGATCATGCACTGATCACGTAATTGATCATGCACTGATCACGTGACTGATCATGCACTGATCACGTGACTGATCATGCACTGATCACGTGACTGATCATGCACTGATCACGTGGCTGATCATGCACTGATCACGTGGCTGATCATGCACTGATCACGTGACTGATCATGCACTGATCACGTGACTGATCATGCACTGATCACGTGGCTATCATGCACTGATCACGTGGCTGATCATGCACTGATCACGTAGCTATCATGCACTGATCACGTGACTGATCATGCACTGATCACGTGACTGATCATGCACTGATCACGTGGCTGATCATGCACTGATCACGTGGCTGATCATGCACTGATCACGTGACTGATCATGCACTGATCACGTGGCTATCATGCACTGATCACGTGGCTGATCATGCACTGATCACGTGACTGATCATGCACTGATCACGTGACTGATCATGCACTGATCACGTGGCTATCATGCACTGATCACGTGGCTGATCATGCACTGATCACGTAGCTACCATGCACTGGTCACGTGACTGATCATGCACTGATCACGTGACTGATCATGCACTGATCACGTGGCTATCATGCACTGATCACGTGACTGATCATGCACTGATCACGTCTATATCATGCACTGATCACGTGACTGATCATGCACTGATCACGTGGCTGATCATGCACTGATCACGTGACTGATCATGCACTGATCACGTGGCTGATCATGCACTGATCACGTGACTGATCATGCACTGATCACGTGACTGATCATGCACTGATCACGTGACTGATCATGCACTGATCACGTGGCTATCATGCACTACTCACGTGGCTGATCATGCAATGATCATGTAGCTACCATGTACTGGTCACGTGACTGATCATACACCCATCAGGTGACTGATCATGCACTGATCACGTGGCTATCATGCACTGATCACGTGGCTGATCATGCACTGATCACGTGCCTGATCATGCACTGATCACGTGACTGATCATGCACTGATCACGTGGCTGATCATGCACTGATCACGTGGCTGATCATGCACTGATCACGTGGCTGATCATGCACTGATACCGTGACTGAGCATGGACTGATCACATGACTATCATGTAGTGATCACGTGACTTAATGGCGCTGATCATGTGACTGATCATGCACTGATCATGTTTGCTATCATACACTGATCATGTGCCTCTGGAGGCAATAAACAAAGAGCTGAGTAGGCACGAATCAAACAGTCAGCAGGCAATAATCATGGAACTCAGGTGTGAGGAATCATGCTGCTCAGCTGGCAATAATCAAGCAGCTGAGCAGGCAGGAATTACGCAGCACAGCTGGCAATTGTCAAGCAGATGACAGGCAGGAATCGTGCAGCTCAGCTGGCAATTGTCAAGCAGATGAGCAGACAGTAATCACGCAGCTCAGCAGGCCCAGATCACGTGACTGAGCATGCACTGTTCACGTGGCTGATCATACACTGATCACGTGACTGATCATGCACTGATCACGTGGCTATCATGCACTGATCACGTGGCTGATCATACACTGCTCACGTAACTGATCATGCACTGATCACGTGGCTATCATGCACTGATCACGTGGCTGATCATGCACTGATCACGTGGCTGATCATGCACTGATCACGTGGCTGATCATGCACTGATCACGTGACTGATCATGCACTGATCACGTGGCTGATCATGCACTGATCACGTGGCTATCATGCACTGATCACGTGGCTGATCATGCACTGATCACGTGACTGATCATGCACTGATCACTGGCTATCATGCACTGATCACTGGCTATCATGCACTGATCACGTGGCTGATCATGCACTGATCACGTGACTGATCATGCACTGATCACGTATATATCATGCACTGATCACGTGACTGATCATGCACTGATCACGTGGATGATCATACACTGATCATGTGACTGATCATGCACTGATCACGTGGCTATCATGCACTGATCACGTGGCTGATCATGCACTGATCACGTAGCTGATCATGCACTGATCACGTGACTGATCATGCACTGATCACGTGGCTGATCATGCACTGATCACGTGACTTATCATGCACTGATCACGTGACTGATCATGCACTGATCACGTGACTGATCATGCACTGATCACGTGGCTATCATGCACTACTCACGTGGCTGATCATGCAATGATCATGTAGCTACCATGTACTGGTCACGTGACTGATCATACACCCATCAGGTGACTGATCATGCACTGATCACGTGGCTATCATGCACTGATCACGTGGCTGATCATGCACTGATCACGTGCCTGGTCATGCACTGATCACGTGACTGATCATGCACTGATCACGTGGCTATCATGAACTGATCACGTGGCTGATCATGCACTGATCACGTGGCTGATCATGCACTGATACCGTGACTGAGCATGGACTGATCACATGACTATCATGTAGTGATCACGTGACTTAATGGCGCTGATCATGTGACTGATCATGCGCTGATCATGTTTGCTATCATACACTGATCATGTGCCTCTGGAGGCAATAAACAAAGAGCTGAGTAGGCACGAATCAAACAGTCAGCAGGCAATAATCATGGAACTCAGGTGTGAGGAATCATGCTGCTCAGCTGGCAATAATCAAGCAGCTGAGCAGGCAGGAATTACGCAGCACAGCTGGCAATTGTCAAGCAGATGACAGGCAGGAATCGTGCAGCTCAGCTGGCAATTGTCAAGCAGATGAGCAGACAGTAATCACGCAGCTCAGCAGGCCCAGATCACGTGACTGAGCATGCACTGTTCACGTGGCTGATCATACACTGATCACGTGACTGATCATGCACTGATCACGTGGCTATCATGCACTGATCACGTGGCTGATCATACACTGTTCACGTGTCTGACCATGCACTGATCACGTGGCTGATCATACACTGCTCACGTAACTGATCATGCACTGATCACGTGGCTGATCATGCACTGATCAGTGGCTATCATGCACTGATCACGTGGCTGATCATGCACTGATCACGTGACTGATCATGCACTGATCATCTGGCTATCATGCACTGATCACTGGCTATCATGCACTGATCACGTGGTTGATCATGCACTGATCACGTGACTGATCATGCACTGATCACGTCTATATCATGCACTGATCACGTGACTGATCATGCACTGATCACGTGGATGATCATGCACTGATCATGTGACTGATCATGCACTGATCACGTGGCTATCATGCACTGCTCACGTGGCTGATCATGCAATGATCACGTAGCTACCATGTACTGGTCACGTGACTGATCATGCACTGATCACGTAATTGATCATGCACTGATCACGTGACTGATCATGCACTGATCACGTGACTGATCATGCACTGATCACGTGACTGATCATGCACTGATCACGTGGCTATCATGCACTGCTCACGTGGCTGATCATGCAATGATCACGTAGCTACCATGTACTGGTCACGTGACTGATCATGCACTGATCACGTGACTGATCATGCACTGATCACGTGGCTGATCATGCACTGATCACGTGGCTGATCATGCACTGATCACGTGACTGATCATGCACTGATCACGTGACTGATCATGCACTGATCACGTGCCTGATCATGCACTGATCACGTGACTGATCATGCACTGATCACATAGCTATCATGACTGATCACCTGGCTGATCATGCACTGATCACGTGGCTGATCATGCACTGATACCGTGACTGAGCATGGACTGATCACATGACTATCATGTAGTGATCACGTGACTTAATGGCGCTGATCATGTGACTGATCATGCACTGATCATGTTTGCTATCATACACTGATCATGTGCCTCTGGAGGCAATAAACAAAGAGCTGAGTAGGCACGAATCAAACAGTCAGCAGGCAATAATCATGGAACTCAGCTGTGAGGAATCATGCTGCTCAGCTGGCAATAATCAAGCAGCTGAGCAGGCAGGAATTACGCAGCACAGCTGGCAATTGTCAAGCAGATGACAGGCAGGAATCGTGCAGCTCAGCTGGCAATTGTCAAGCAGATGAGCAGACAGTAATCACGCAGCTCAGCAGGCCCTGATCACGTGACTGAGCATGCACTGTTCACGTGGCTGATCATACACTGATCACGTGATGATCATGCACTGATCACTTGGATATCATGCACTGATCACGTGGCTGATCATACACTGTTCACGTGTCTGACCATGCACTGATCACGTGGCTGATCATACACTGCTCACGTAACTGATCATGCACTGATCACGTGGCTATCATGCACTGATCACGTGGCTGAACATGCACTGTTCACGTGGCTGATCACACACCTGTCACGTGACATATCATGCACTGATCACGTGGCACTCATGCACTGATCACGTGGCTGATCATACTCTGCTCACGTAACTCATCATGCACACATCACGTGGCTATCATGCACTGCTCACGTGGCTCGTCATGGAATGATCACGTAGCTACCATATACTGGTCACGTGACTGATCATGCACAGATCACGTAAATGATCATGCACTGTTCACGTGACTGATCATGTACTGATCACGTGACTGATCATGCACTGATCACGTGGCTATCATGCTCTGCTCACGTGGCTGATCATGCAATGATCACGTAGCAACCATGTACTGGTCACGTGACTGATCATGCACTGATCACGTAATTGATCCTGCACTGATCACGTGGCTCATCATGCACTGATCACGTGGCTGATCACACATGTATCACGTGACTGATCATGCACTGATCACGTGGCTATCATGCACTGATCACGTGGCTATCATGCACTGATCACGTGGATATCATGCACTGATCACGTGGCTGATCACACACGTATCACATGACTGATCATGCACTGATCACGTGGCTATCATGCACTGATCACGTGGCTATCATGCACTGATCACGTGGCTGATCATGCACTGATCACGTGCTACATGTACTGATCACGTGACTGATCATGCACTGATCACGTGACTGATCATGCACTGATCACGTGACTGATCATGCACTGATCACGTGACTGATCATGCACTGATCACGTGACTGATCATGCACTGATCACGTGGCTATCATGCACTGATCACGTGGCTGATCATGCACTGATCACGTGGCTATCATGCACTGATCACGTGACTGATCATGCACTGATCACGTGACTGATCATGCACTGATCACGTGACTGATCATGCACTGATCACGTGGCTGATCATGCACTGATCACGTGACTGATCATGCACTGATCACGTGGCTATCATGCACTGACTCACGTGGCTGATCATGCACTGATCATGTAGCTACCATGTACTGGTCAGTGACTGATCATGCACTGATCACGTGACTGATCATGCACTGATCACGTGGCTATCATGCACTGATCACGTGGCTGATCATGCACTGATCACGTGCCTGATCATGCACTGATCACGTGACTGATCATGCACTGATCACGTGGCTATCATGCACTGATCACGTGGCTGATCATGCACTGATCACGTGGCTGATCATGCACTGATACGTGACTGATCATGCACTGATCACATGACTATCATGCACTGATCACGTGGCTATCATGCACTATCACGTGGCTGATCATGCACTGATCATGTAGCTACCATGTACTGTCACGTGACTGATCATGCACTGATCACGTGACTGATCATGCACTGATCACGTGGCTATCATGCACTGATCACGTGACTGATCATGCACTGATCACGTCTATATCATGCACTGATCACATGACTGATCATGCACTGATCACGTGGCTGATCATGCACTGATCACGTGACTGATCATGCACTGATCACGTGGCTGATCATGCACTGATCACGTGACTGATCATGCACTGTTCACGTGACTGATCATGCACTGATCACGTGACTGATCATGCACTGATCACGTGGCTATCATGCACTGATCACGTGGCTGATCATGCACTGATCACGTAGCTACCATGCACTGATCACGTGACTGATCATGCACTGATCACGTGACTGATCATGCACTGATCACGTGGCTATCATGCACTGATCACGTGGCTGATCATGCACTGATCACGTGACTGATCATGCACTGATCACGTGACAAATCATGCACTGATCACGTGGCTATCATGCACTGATCACGTGGCTGATCATGCACTGATCACGTGGCTGATCATGCACTGATCACGTGACTGATCATGCACTGATCACGTGACTATCATGCACTGATCACGTGGCTATCATGCACTGATCACGTGGCTGATCATGCACTGATCACGTGGCTATCATGCACTGATCACGTGACTGATCATGCACTGATCACGTGACTGATCATGCACTGATCACGTGGCTATCATGCACTGATCACGTGACTGATCATGCACTGATCACGTGGATATCATGCACTGATCACGTGACTGATCATGCACTGATCACGTGGCTGATCATGCACTGATCACGTGACTGATCATGCACTGATCACGTGGCTGATCATGCACTGATCACGTGACTGATCATGCACTGATCACGTGACTGATCATGCACTGATCACGTGACTGATCATGCACTGATCACGTGGCTATCATGCACTACTCACGTGGCTGATCATGCAATGATCATGTAGCTACCATGTACAGGTCACGTGACTGATCATACACCCATCAGGTGACTGATCATGCACTGATCACGTGGCTATCATGCACTGATCACGTGGCTGATCATGCACTGATCACGTGCCTGATCATGCACTGATCACGTGACTGATCATGCACTGATCACGTGGCTATCATGCACTGATCACCTGGCTGATCATGCACTGATCACGTGGCTGATCATGCACTGATACCGTGACTGAGCATGGACTGATCACATGACTATCATGTAGTGATCACGTGACTTAATGGCGCTGATCATGTGACTGATCATGCGCTGATCATGTTTGCTATCATACACTGATCATGTGCCTCTGGAGGCAATAAACAAAGAGCTGAGTAGGCACGAATCAAACAGTCAGCAGGCAATAATCATGGAACTCAGGTGTGAGGAATCATGCTGCTCAGCTGGCAATAATCAAGCAGCTGAGCAGGCAGGAATTACGCAGCACAGCTGGCAATTGTCAAGCAGATGACAGGCAGGAATCGTGCAGCTCAGCTGGCAATTGTCAAGCAGATGAGCAGACAGTAATCACGCAGCTCAGCAGGCCCAGATCACGTGACTGAGCATGCACTGTTCACGTGGCTGATCATACACTGATCACGTGACTGATCATGCACTGATCACGTGGCTATCATGCACTGATCACGTGGCTGATCATACACTGATCACGTAACTGATCATGCACTGATCACGTGGCTGATCATGCACTGATCACGTGGCTGATCATGCACTGATCACGTGGCTGATCATGCACTGATCACGTGGCTGATCATGCACTGATCACGTGACTGATCATGCACTGATCACGTGGCTGATCATGCACTGATCACGTGGCTATCATGCACTGATCACGTGGCTGATCATACACTGATCACGTGACTGATCATGCACTGATCACTGGCTATCATGCACTGATCACTGGCTATCATGCACTGATCACGTGGCTGATCATACACTGATCACGTGACTGATCATGCACTGATCACGTCTATATCATGCACTGATCACATGACTGATCATGCACTGATCACGTGGATGATCATGCACTGATCACGTGACTGATCATGCACTGATCACGTGGCTGATCATGCACTGATCACGTAGCTACCATGTACTGGTCACGTGACTGATCATGCACTGATCACGTAATTGATCATGCACTGATCACGTGACTGATCATGCACTGATCACGTGACTGATCATGCACTGATCACGTGACTGATCATGCACTGATCACGTGGCTATCATGCACTATCACGTGGCTGATCATGCACTGATCACGTAGCTACCATGTACTGGTCACGTGACTGATCATACACTGATCACGTGATGATCATGCACTGATCACGTGGCTATCATGCACTGATCACGTGGCTGATCATGCACTGATCACGTGCCTGATCATGCACTGATCACGTGACTGATCATGCACTGATCACGTGGCTATCATGCACTGATCACGTGGCTGATCATGCACTGATCACGTGGCTGATCATGCACTGATCACGTGACTGATCATGCACTCACATGACTATCATGCACTGATCACGTGGCTATCATGCACTGATCACGTGGCTGATCATGCACTGATCATGTAGCTACATGTACTGATCACGTGACTGATCATGCACTGATCACGTGACTGATCATGCACTGATCACGTGGCTATCATGCACTGATCACGTGACTGATCATGCACTGATCACGTCTATATCATGCACTGATCACATGACTGATCATGCACTGATCACGTGGCTGATCATGCACTGATCACGTGACAGATCATGCACTGATCACGTGGCTGATCATGCACTGATCACGTGACTGATCATGCACTGATCACGTGACTGATCATGCACTGATCACGTGACTGATCATGCACTGATCACGTGGCTATCATGCACTGATCACGTGGCTGATCATGCACTGATCACGTAGCTATCATGCACTGATCACGTGACTGATCATGCACTGATCACGTGACTGATCATGCACTGATCACGTGGCTATCATGCACTGATCACGTGACTGATCATGCACTGATCACGTGGCTGATCATGCACTGATCACGTGGCTGATCATGCACTGATCACGTGGCTGATCATGCACTGATCACGTGACTGATCATGCACTGATCACGTGACTGATCATGCACTGATCACGTGGCTATCATGCACTGATCACGTGGCTGATCATGCACTGATCACGTGACTGATCATGCACTGATCACGTGACTGATCATGCACTGATCACGTGACTGATCATGCACTGATCACGTGGCTATCATGCACTGATCACGTGGCTGATCATGCAATGATCACGTAGCTACCATGTACTGGTCACGTGACTGATCATGCACTGATCACGTGACTGATCATGCACTGATCACGTGGCTATCATGCACTGATCACGTGGCTGATCATGCACTGATCACGTGACTGATCATGCACTGATCACGTGACTGATCATGCACTGATCACGTGGCTATCATGCACTGATCACGTGGCTGATCATGCACTGATCACGTGGCTGATCATGCACTGATCACGTGACTGATCATGCACTGATCACGTGACTGATCATGCACTGATCACGTGGCTATCATGCACTGATCACGTGGCTGATCATGCACTGATCACGTAGCTACCATGTACTGGTCACGTGACTGATCATGCACTGATCACGTGACTGATCATGCACTGATCACGTGGCTATCATGCACTGATCACGTGGCTGATCATGCACTGATCACGTCTATATCATGCACTGATCACGTGACTGATCATGCACTGATCACGTGATGATCATGCACTGATCACGTGACTGATCATGCACTGATCACGTGGCTGATCATGCACTGATCACGTGACTGATCATGCACTGATCACGTGACTGATCATGCACTGATCACGTGACTGATCATGCACTGATCACGTGGCTGATCATGCACTGATCACGTGGCTGATCATGCACTGATACCGTGACTGAGCATGGACTGATCACATGACTATCATGTAGTGATCACGTGACTTAATGGCGCTGATCATGTGACTGATCATGCGCTGATCATGTTTGCTATCATACACTGATCATGTGCCTCTGGAGGCAATAAACAAAGAGCTGAGTAGGCACGAATCAAACAGTCAGCAGGCAATAATCATGGAACTCAGGTGTGAGGAATCATGCTGCTCAGCTGGCAATAATCAAGCAGCTGAGCAGGCAGGAATTACGCAGCACAGCTGGCAATTGTCAAGCAGATGACAGGCAGGAATCGTGCAGCTCAGCTGGCAATTGTCAAGCAGATGAGCAGACAGTAATCACGCAGCTCAGCAGGCCCAGATCACGTGACTGAGCATGCACTGTTCACGTGGCTGATCATACACTGATCACGTGACTGATCATGCACTGATCACGTGGCTATCATGCACTGATCACGTGGCTGATCATACACTGCTCACGTAACTGATCATGCACTGATCACGTGGCTATCATGCACTGATCACGTGGCTGATCATGCACTGATCACGTGGCTGATCATGCACTGATCACGTGGCTGATCATGCACTGATCACGTGGCTGATCATGCACTGATCACGTGGCTGATCATGCACTGATCACGTGGCTATCATGCACTGATCACGTGGCTGATCATGCACTGATCACGTGACTGATCATGCACTGATCACTGGCTATCATGCACTGATCACTGGCTATCATGCACTGATCACGTGGCTGATCATACTGATCACGTGACTGATCATGCACTGATCACGTCTATATCATGCACTGATCACATGACTGATCATGCACTGATCACGTGGATGATCATGCACTGATCATGTGACTGATCATGCACTGATCACGTGGCTGATCATGCAATGATCACGTAGCTACCATGTACTGGTCACGTGACTGATCATGCACTGATCACGTAATTGATCATGCACTGATCACGTGACTTATCATGCACTGATCACGTGAGTGATCATGCACTGATCACGTGACTGATCATGCACTGATCACGTGGCTATCATGCACTGATCACGTGGCTGATCATGCAATGATCACGTAGCTACCATGTACTGGTCACGTGACTGATCATGCACTGATCACGTGATGATCATGCACTGATCACGTGGCTATCATGCACTGATCACGTGGCTGATCATGCACTGATCACGTGCCTGGTCATGCACTGATCACGTGACTGATCATGCACTGATCACGTAGCTATCATGCACTGATCACGTGGCTGATCATGCACTGATCACGTGGCTGATCATGCACTGATACGTGACTGATCATGCACTGATCACGTGACTATCATGCACTGATCACGTGGCTATCATGCACTGATCACGTGGCTGATCATGCACTGATCATGTAGCTATCATGTACTGATCACGTGACTGATCATGCACTGATCACGTGACTGATCATGCACTGATCACGTGGCTATCATGCACTGATCACGTGACTGATCATGCACTGATCACGTCTATATCATGCTGATCACGTGACTGATCATGCACTGATCACGTGGCTGATCATGCACTGATCACGTGACTGATCATGCACTGATCACGTGGCTGATCATGCACTGATCACGTGACTGATCATGCACTGATCACGTGACTGATCATGCACTGATCACGTGACTGATCATGCACTGATCACGTGGCTATCATGCACTGATCACGTGGCTGATCATGCACTGATCACGTAGCTATCATGCACTGATCACGTGACTGATCATGCACTGATCACGTGACTGATCATGCACTGATCACGTGGCTATCATGCACTGATCACGTGACTGATCATGCACTGATCACGTGGCTGATCATGCACTGATCACGTGGCTGATCATGCACTGATCACGTGGCTGATCATGCACTGATCACGTGACTGATCATGCACTGATCACGTGACTGATCATGCACTGATCACGTGGCTATCATGCACTGATCACGTGGCTGATCATGCACTGATCACGTGCCTGTCATGCACTGATCACGTGACTGATCATGCACTGATCACGTGACTGATCATGCACTGATCACGTGGCTATCATGCACTATCACGTGGCTGATCATGCAATGATCACGTAGCTACCATGTACTGGTCACGTGACTGATCATGCACTGATCACGTGACTGATCATGCACTGATCACGTGGCTATCATGCACTGATCACGTGGCTGATCATGCACTGATCACGTGACTGATCATGCACTGATCACGTGACTGATCATGCACTGATCACGTGGCTATCATGCACTGATCACGTGGCTGATCATGCACTGATCACGTGGCTGATCATGCACTGATCACGTGACTGATCATGCACTGATCACGTGACTGATCATGCACTGATCACGTGGCTATCATGCACTGATCACGTGGCTGATCATGCACTGATCACGTAGCTACCATGTACTGGTCACGTGACTGATCATGCACTGATCACGTGACTGATCATGCACTGATCACGTGGCTATCATGCACTGATCACGTGGCTGATCATGCACTGATCACGTCTATCATGCACTGATCACGTGACTGATCATGCACTGATCACGTGGATGATCATGCACTGATCACGTGACTGATCATGCACTGATCACGTGGCTGATCATGCACTGATCACGTGACTGATCATGCACTGATCACGTGACTGATCATGCACTGATCACGTGACTGATCATGCACTGATCACGTGGCTGATCATGCACTGATCACGTGGCTGATCATGCACTGATACCGTGACTGAGCATGGACTGATCACATGACTATCATGTAGTGATCACGTGACTTAATGGCGCTGATCATGTGACTGATCATGCGCTGATCATGTTTGCTATCATACACTGATCATGTGCCTCTGGAGGCAATAAACAAAGAGCTGAGTAGGCACGAATCAAACAGTCAGCAGGCAATAATCATGGAACTCAGGTGTGAGGAATCATGCTGCTCAGCTGGCAATAATCAAGCAGCTGAGCAGGCAGGAATTACGCAGCACAGCTGGCAATTGTCAAGCAGATGACAGGCAGGAATCGTGCAGCTCAGCTGGCAATTGTCAAGCAGATGAGCAGACAGTAATCACGCAGCTCAGCAGGCCCAGATCACGTGACTGAGCATGCACTGTTCACGTGGCTGATCATACACTGATCACGTGACTGATCATGCACTGATCACGTGGCTATCATGCACTGATCACGTGGCTGATCATACACTGATCACGTGACTGATCATGCACTGATCACGTGGCTATCATGCACTGATCACGTGGCTGATCATGCACTGATCACGTGGCTGATCATGCACTGATCACGTGGCTGATCATGCACTGATCACGTGACTGATCATGCACTGATCACGTGGCTGATCATGCACTGATCACGTGGCTATCATGCACTGATCACGTGGCTGATCATGCACTGATCACGTGACTGATCATGCACTGATCACGTGGCTATCATGCACTGATCACTGGCTATCATGCACTGATCACGTGGCTGATCATGCACTGATCACGTGACTGATCATGCACTGATCACGTCTATATCATGCACTGATCACGTGACTGATCATGCACTGATCACGTGGATGATCATGCACTGATCACGTGACATCATGCACTGATCACGTGGCTGATCATGCAATGATCACGTAGCTACCATGTACTGGTCACGTGACTGATCATGCACTGATCACGTAATTGATCATGCACTGATCACGTGACTGATCATGCACTGATCACGTGACTGATCATGCACTGATCACGTGACTGATCATGCACTGATCACGTGGCTATCATGCACTGATCACGTGGCTGATCATGCAATGATCACGTAGCTACCATGTACTGGTCACGTGACTGATCATGCACTGATCACGTGATGATCATGCACTGATCACGTGGCTATCATGCACTGATCACGTGGCTGATCATGCACTGATCACGTGCCTGATCATGCACTGATCACGTGACTGATCATGCACTGATCACGTAGCTATCATGCACTGATCACGTGGCTGATCATGCACTGATCACGTGGCTGATCATGCACTGATCACGTGACTGATCATGCACTGATCACGTGACTATCATGCACTGATCACGTGGCTATCATGCACTGATCACGTGGCTGATCATGCACTGATCATGTAGCTACCATGCACTGGTCACGTGACTGATCATGCACTGATCACGTGACTGATCATGCACTGATCACGTGGCTATCATGCACTGATCACGTGACTGATCATGCACTGATCACGTCTATATCATGCACTGATCACGTGACTGATCATGCACTGATCACGTGGCTGATCATGCACTGATCACGTGACAGATCATGCACTGATCACGTGGCTGATCATGCACTGATCACGTGACTGATCATGCACTGATCACGTGACTGATCATGCACTGATCACGTGACTGATCATGCACTGATCACGTGGCTATCATGCACTGATCACGTGGCTGATCATGCACTGATCACGTAGCTACCATGCACTGATCACGTGACTGATCATGCACTGATCACGTGACTGATCATGCACTGATCACGTGGCTATCATGCACTGATCACGTGACTGATCATGCACTGATCACGTGACTGATCATGCACTGATCACGTGGCTGATCATGCACTGATCACGTGGCTGATCATGCACTGATCACGTGACTGATCATGCACTGATCACGTGACTGATCATGCACTGATCACGTGGCTATCATGCACTGATCACGTGGCTGATCATGCACTGATCACGTGGCTGATCATGCACTGATCACGTGACTGATCATGCACTGATCACGTGACTGATCATGCACTGATCACGTGGCTATCATGCACTGATCACGTGGCTGATCATGCAATGATCACGTAGCTACCATGTACTGGTCACGTGACTGATCATGCACTGATCACGTGACTGATCATGCACTGATCACGTGGCTATCATGCACTGATCACGTGGCTGATCATGCACTGATCACGTGACTGATCATGCACTGATCACGTGACTGATCATGCACTGATCACGTGGCTATCATGCACTGATCACGTGGCTGATCATGCACTGATCACGTGGCTGATCATGCACTGATCACGTGACTGATCATGCACTGATCACGTGACTATCATGCACTGATCACGTGGCTATCATGCACTGATCACGTGGCTGATCATGCACTGATCACGTAGCTACCATGTACTGGTCACGTGACTGATCATGCACTGATCACGTGACTGATCATGCACTGATCACGTGGCTATCATGCACTGATCACGTGGCTGATCATGCACTGATCACGTCTATATCATGCACTGATCACGTGACTGATCATGCACTGATCACGTGGATGATCATGCACTGATCACGTGACTGATCATGCACTGATCACGTGGCTGATCATGCACTGATCACGTGACTGATCATGCACTGATCACGTGACTGATCATGCACTGATCACGTGACTGATCATGCACTGATCACGTGGCTGATCATGCACTGATCACGTGGCTGATCATGCACTGATACCGTGACTGAGCATGGACTGATCACATGACTATCATGTAGTGATCACGTGACTTAATGGCGCTGATCATGTGACTGATCATGCACTGATCATGTTTGCTATCATACACTGATCATGTGCCTCTGGAGGCAATAAACAAAGAGCTGAGTAGGCACGAATCAAACAGTCAGCAGGCAATAATCATGGAACTCAGGTGTGAGGAATCATGCTGCTCAGCTGGCAATAATCAAGCAGCTGAGCAGGCAGGAATTACGCAGCACAGCTGGCAATTGTCAAGCAGATGACAGGCAGGAATCGTGCAGCTCAGCTGGCAATTGTCAAGCAGATGAGCAGACAGTAATCACGCAGCTCAGCAGGCCCAGATCACGTGACTGAGCATGCACTGTTCACGTGGCTGATCATACACTGATCACGTGACTGATCATGCACTGATCACGTGGCTATCATGCACTGATCACGTGGCTGATCATACACTGATCACGTAACTGATCATGCACTGATCACGTGGCTATCATGCACTGATCACGTGGCTGATCATGCACTGATCACGTGGCTGATCATGCACTGATCACGTGGCTGATCATGCACTGATCACGTGGCTGATCATGCACTGATCACGTGACTGATCATGCACTGATCACTGGCTATCATGCACTGATCACTGGCTATCATGCACTGATCACGTGGCTGATCATGCACTGATCACGACTGATCATGCACTGATCACGTCTATATCATGCACTGATCACGTGACTGATCATGCACTGATCACGTGGATGATCATGCACTGATCACGTGACTGATCATGCACTGATCACGTGGCTATCATGCACTGATCACGTGGCTGATCATGCACTGATCACGTAGCTACCATGCACTGGTCACGTGACTGATCATGCACTGATCACGTAATTGATCATGCACTGATCACGTGACTTATCATGCACTGATCACGTGACTGATCATGCACTGATCACGTGACTGATCATGCACTGATCACGTGGCTATCATGCACTACTCACGTGGCTGATCATGCAATGATCATGTAGCTACCATGTACTGGTCACGTGACTGATCATACACCCATCAGGTGACTGATCATGCACTGATCACGTGGCTATCATGCACTGATCACGTGGCTGATCATGCACTGATCACCTGCCTGGTCATGCACTGATCACGTGACTGATCATGCACTGATCACGTGGCTATCATGCACTGATCACGTGGCTGATCATGCACTGATCACGTGGCTGATCATGCACTGATACCGTGACTGAGCATGGACTGATCACATGACTATCATGTAGTGATCACGTGACTTAATGGCGCTGATCATGTGACTGATCATGCGCTGATCATGTTTGCTATCATACACTGATCATGTGCCTCTGGAGGCAATAAACAAAGAGCTGAGTAGGCACGAATCAAACAGTCAGCAGGCAATAATCATGGAACTCAGGTGTGAGGAATCATGCTGCTCAGCTGGCAATAATCAAGCAGCTGAGCAGGCAGGAATTACGCAGCACAGCTGGCAATTGTCAAGCAGATGACAGGCAGGAATCGTGCAGCTCAGCTGGCAATTGTCAAGCAGATGAGCAGACAGTAATCACGCAGCTCAGCAGGCCCAGATCACGTGACTGAGCATGCACTGTTCACGTGGCTGATCATACACTGATCACGTGACTGATCATGCACTGATCACGTGGCTATCATGCACTGATCACGTGGCTGATCATACACTGTTCACGTGTCTGACCATGCACTGATCACGTGGCTGATCATACACTGCTCACGTAACTGATCATGCACTGATCACGTGGCTGATCATGCACTGATCACGTGGCTATCATGCACTGATCACGTGGCTGATCATGCACTGATCACGTGACTGATCATGCACTGATCACTGGCTATCATGCACTCATCACTGGCTATCATGCACTGATCACGTGGCTGATCATGCACTGATCACGTGACTGATCATGCACTGATCACGTCTATATCATGCACTGATCACGTGACTGATCATGCACTGATCACGTGGATGATCATGCACTGATCATGTGACTGATCATGCACTGATCACGTAGCTATCATGCACTGATCACGTGACTGATCATGCACTGATCACGTAATTGATCATGCACTGATCACGTGACTGATCATGCACTGATCACGTGACTGATCATGCACTGATCACGTGACTGATCATGCACTGATCACGTGGCTATCATGCACTGATCACGTGGCTGATCATGCACTGATCACGTGCTACCATGCACTGGTCACGTGACTGATCATGCACTGATCACGTGACTGATCATGCACTGATCACGTGGCTGATCATGCACTGATCACGTGGCTGATCATGCACTGATCACGTGACTGATCATGCACTGATCACGTGACTGATCATGCACTGATCACGTGACTGATCATGCACTGATCACGTGGCTGATCATGCACTGATCACGTGACTGATCATGCACTGATCACGTGGCTATCATGCACTGATCACGTGGCTGATCATGCACTGATCACGTGGCTGATCATGCACTGATCACGTGATGATCATGCACTGATCACGTGGCTGATCATGCACTGATCACGTGACTGATCATGCACTGATCACGTGACTGATCATGCACTGATCACGTGGCTATCATGCACTGATCACGTGGCTGATCATGCACTGATCACGTAGCTACCATGTACTGATCACGTGACTGATCATGCACTGATCACGTGACTGATCATGCACTGATCACGTGGCTATCATGCACTGATCACGTGACTGATCATGCACTGATCACGTCTATATCATGCACTGATCACGTGACTGATCATGCACTGATCACGTGGCTGATCATGCACTGATCACGTGACTGATCATGCACTGATCACGTGGCTGATCATGCACTGATCACGTGACTGATCATGCACTGATCACGTGACTGATCATGCACTGATCACGTGACTGATCATGCACTGATCACGTGGCTATCATGCACTGATCACGTGGCTGATCATGCACTGATCACGTAGCTACCATGCACTGGTCACGTGACTGATCATGCACTGATCACGTGACTGATCATGCACTGATCACGTGGCTATCATGCACTGATCACGTGGCTGATCATGCACTGATCACGTGACTGATCATGCACTGATCACGTGACTGATCATGCACTGATCACGTGGCTGATCATGCACTGATCACGTGGCTGATCATGCACTGATCACGTGGCTGATCATGCACTGATCACGTGACTGATCATGCACTGATCACGTGACTATCATGCACTGATCACGTGACTTCATGCACTGATCACGTGACTGATCATGCACTGATCACGTGGCTATCATGCACTGATCACGTGCCTCTCATGCACTATCACGTGACTGATCATGCACTGATCACGTGGCTATCATGCACTGCTCACGTGGCTGATCATGCACTGATCACGTAGCTACCATGTACTGGTCACGTGACTGATCATGCACTGATCACGTAACTGATCATGCACTGATCACGTGGCTGATCATGCACTGATCACGTGGCTGATCATGCACTGATCACGTGACTGATCATGCACTGATCACGTGACTGATCATGCACTGATCACGTGACTGATCATGCACTGATCACCTGTCTGATCATGCACTGATCACGTGACAAATCATGCACTGATCACATGGCTATCATGAACTGATCACGTGGCTGATCATGCACTGATCACGTGGCTGATCATGCACTGATACCGTGACTGAGCATGGACTGATCACATGACTATCATGTAGTGATCACGTGACTTAATGGCGCTGATCATGTGACTGATCATGCACTGATCATGTTTGCTATCATACACTGATCATGTGCCTCTGGAGGCAATAAACAAAGAGCTGAGTAGGCACGAATCAAACAGTCAGCAGGCAATAATCATGGAACTCAGCTGTGAGGAATCATGCTGCTCAGCTGGCAATAATCAAGCAGCTGAGCAGGCAGGAATTACGCAGCACAGCTGGCAATTGTCAAGCAGATGACAGGCAGGAATCGTGCAGCTCAGCTGGCAATTGTCAAGCAGATGAGCAGACAGTAATCACGCAGCTCAGCAGGCCCTGATCACGTGACTGAGCATGCACTGTTCACGTGGCTGATCATACACTGATCACGTGATGATCATGCACTGATCACTTGGATATCATGCACTGATCACGTGGCTGATCATACACTGTTCACGTGTCTGACCATGCACTGATCACGTGGCTGATCATACACTGCTCACGTAACTGATCATGCACTGATCACGTGGCTATCATGCACTGATCACGTGGCTGAACATGCACTGTTCACGTGGCTGATCACACACCTGTCACGTGACATATCATGCACTGATCACGTGGCACTCATGCACTGATCACGTGGCTGATCATACTCTGCTCACGTAACTCATCATGCACACATCACGTGGCTATCATGCACTGCTCACGTGGCTCGTCATGGAATGATCACGTAGCTACCATATACTGGTCACGTGACTGATCATGCACAGATCACGTAAATGATCATGCACTGTTCACGTGACTGATCATGTACTGATCACGTGACTGATCATGCACTGATCACGTGGCTATCATGCACTGCTCACGTGGCTGATCATGCAACGATCACGTAGCAACCATGTACTGGTCACGTGACTGATCATGCACTGATCACGTAATTGATCCTGCACTGATCACGTGGCTCATCATGCACTGATCACGTGGCTGATCACACATGTATCACGTGACTGATCATGCACTGATCACGTGGCTATCATGCACTGATCACGTGGATATCATGCACTGATCACGTGGCTGATCACACACGATCACATGACTGATCATGCACTGATCACGTGGCTATCATGCACTGATCACGTGGCTATCATGCACTGATCACGTGGCTGATCATGCAATGATCACGTAGCTACCATGTACTGGTCACGTGACTGATCACGTAATTGATCATGCACTGATCACGTGACTGATCATGCACTGATCACGTGACTGATCATGCACTGATCACGTGACTGATCATGCACTGATCACGTGGCTATCATGCACTGATCACGTGGCTGATCATGCACTGATCACGTAGCTACATGCACTGATCACGTGACTGATCATGCACTGATCACGTAATTGATCATGCACTGATCACGTGGCTGATCATGCACTGATCACGTGGCTGATCATGCACTGATCACGTGACTGATCATGCACTGATCACGTGGCTATCATGCACTGATCACGTGGCTGATCATGCACTGATCACGTGCCTGATCATGCACTGATCACATGACTGATCATGCACTGATCACGTGACTGATCATGCACTGATCACGTGGCTATCATGCACTATCACGTGGCTGATCATGCAATGATCATGTAGCTACCATGTACTGGTCAGTGACTGATCATACACTGATCACGTGACTGATCATGCACTGATCACGTGGCTATCATGCACTGATCACGTGGCTGATCATGCACTGATCACGTGCCTGATCATGCACTGATCACGTGACTGATCATGCACTGATCACGTGGCTATCATGCACTGATCACGTGGCTGATCATGCACTGATCACGTGGCTGATCATGCACTGATACGTGACTGATCATGCACTGATCACGTGACTATCATGCACTGATCACGTGGCTATCATGCACTGATCACGTGGCTGATCATGCACTGATCATGTAGCTATCATGCACTGATCACGTGACTGATCATGCACTGATCACGTGACTGATCATGCACTGATCACGTGGCTATCATGCACTGATCACGTGACTGATCATGCACTGATCACGTCTATATCATGCACTGATCACGTGACTGATCATGCACTGATCACGTGGCTGATCATGCACTGATCACGTGACTGATCATGCACTGATCACGTGGCTGATCATGCACTGATCACGTGACTGATCATGCACTGATCACGTGACTGATCATGCACTGATCACGTGACTGATCATGCACTGATCACGTGGCTATCATGCACTACTCACGTGGCTGATCATGCAATGATCATGTAGCTACCATGTACTGGTCACGTGACTGATCATACACCCATCAGGTGACTGATCATGCACTGATCACGTGGCTATCATGCACTGATCACGTGGCTGATCATGCACTGATCACGTGCCTGATCATGCACTGATCACGTGACTGATCATGCACTGATCACGTGGCTATCATGCACTGATCACGTGGCTGATCATGCACTGATCACGTGGCTGATCATGCACTGATACCGTGACTGAGCATGGACTGATCACATGACTATCATGTAGTGATCACGTGACTTAATGGCGCTGATCATGTGACTGATCATGCACTGATCATGTTTGCTATCATACACTGATCATGTGCCTCTGGAGGCAATAAACAAAGAGCTGAGTAGGCACGAATCAAACAGTCAGCAGGCAATAATCATGGAACTCAGGTGTGAGGAATCATGCTGCTCAGCTGGCAATAATCAAGCAGCTGAGCAGGCAGGAATTACGCAGCACAGCTGGCAATTGTCAAGCAGATGACAGGCAGGAATCGTGCAGCTCAGCTGGCAATTGTCAAGCAGATGAGCAGACAGTAATCACGCAGCTCAGCAGGCCCAGATCACGTGACTGAGCATGCACTGTTCACGTGGCTGATCATACACTGATCACGTGACTGATCATGCACTGATCACGTGGCTATCATGCACTGATCACGTGGCTGATCATACACTGATCACGTAACTGATCATGCACTGATCACGTGGCTATCATGCACTGATCACGTGGCTGATCATGCACTGATCACGTGGCTGATCATGCACTGATCACGTGGCTGATCATGCACTGATCACGTGACTGATCATGCACTGATCACGTGGCTGATCATGCACTGATCACGTGGCTATCATGCACTGATCACGTGGCTGATCATGCACTGATCACGTGACTGATCATGCACTGATCACTGGCTATCATGCACTGATCACTGGCTATCATGCACTGATCACGTGGCTGATCATGCACTGATCACGTGACTGATCATGCACTGATCACGTCTATATCATGCACTGATCACGTGACTGATCATGCACTGATCACGTGGATGATCATGCACTGATCATGTGACTGATCATGCACTGATCACGTGGCTGATCATGCACTGATCACGTGCTACCATGCACTGATCACGTGACTGATCATGCACTGATCACGTAATTGATCATGCACTGATCACGTGACTTATCATGCACTGATCACGTGACTGATCATGCACTGATCACGTGACTGATCATGCACTGATCACGTGGCTATCATGCACTACTCACGTGGCTGATCATGCAATGATCATGTAGCTACCATGTACTGGTCACGTGACTGATCATACACCCATCAGGTGACTGATCATGCACTGATCACGTGGCTATCATGCACTGATCACGTGGCTGATCATGCACTGATCACGTGCCTGGTCATGCACTGATCACGTGACTGATCATGCACTGATCACGTGGCTGATCATGAACTGATCACGTGGCTGATCATGCACTGATCACGTGGCTGATCATGCACTGATACCGTGACTGAGCATGGACTGATCACATGACTATCATGTAGTGATCACGTGACTTAATGGCGCTGATCATGTGACTGATCATGCGCTGATCATGTTTGCTATCATACACTGATCATGTGCCTCTGGAGGCAATAAACAAAGAGCTGAGTAGGCACGAATCAAACAGTCAGCAGGCAATAATCATGGAACTCAGGTGTGAGGAATCATGCTGCTCAGCTGGCAATAATCAAGCAGCTGAGCAGGCAGGAATTACGCAGCACAGCTGGCAATTGTCAAGCAGATGACAGGCAGGAATCGTGCAGCTCAGCTGGCAATTGTCAAGCAGATGAGCAGACAGTAATCACGCAGCTCAGCAGGCCCAGATCACGTGACTGAGCATGCACTGTTCACGTGGCTGATCATACACTGATCACGTGACTGATCATGCACTGATCACGTGGCTATCATGCACTGATCACGTGGCTGATCATACACTGATCACGTGACTGATCATGCACTGATCACGTGGCTGATCATGCACTGATCACGTGGCTGATCATGCACTGATCACGTGGCTGATCATGCACTGATCACGTGACTGATCATGCACTGATCACTGGCTATCATGCACTGATCACTGGCTATCATGCACTGATCACGTGGCTGATCATGCACTGATCACGTGACTGATCATGCACTGATCACGTCTATATCATGCACTGATCACGTGACTGATCATGCACTGATCACGTGGATGATCATGCACTGATCATGTGACTGATCATGCACTGATCACGTGGCTATCATGCACTGATCACGTGGCTGATCATGCACTGATCACGTAGCTACCATGTACTGATCACGTGACTGATCATGCACTGATCACGTAATTGATCATGCACTGATCACGTGACTGATCATGCACTGATCACGTGAGTGATCATGCACTGATCACGTGACTGATCATGCACTGATCACGTGGCTATCATGCACTGATCACGTGGCTGATCATGCACTGATCACGTAGCTACCATGTACTGATCACGTGACTGATCATGCACTGATCACGTGACTGATCATGCACTGATCACGTGGCTGATCATGCACTGATCACGTGGCTGATCATGCACTGATCACGTGACTGATCATGCACTGATCACGTGACTGATCATGCACTGATCACGTGACTGATCATGCACTGATCACCTGCCTGGTCATGCACTGATCACGTGACAAATCATGCACTGATCACATGGCTATCATGCACTGATCACCTGGCTGATCATGCACTGATCACGTGGCTGATCATGCACTGATACCGTGACTGAGCATGGACTGATCACATGACTATCATGTAGTGATCACGTGACTTAATGGCGCTGATCATGTGACTGATCATGCGCTGATCATGTTTGCTATCATACACTGATCATGTGCCTCTGGAGGCAATAAACAAAGAGCTGAGTAGGCACGAATCAAACAGTCAGCAGGCAATAATCATGGAACTCAGGTGTGAGGAATCATGCTGCTCAGCTGGCAATAATCAAGCAGCTGAGCAGGCAGGAATTACGCAGCACAGCTGATAATTGTCAAGCAGATGACAGGCAGGAATCGTGCAGCTCAGCTGGCAATTGTCAAGCAGATGAGCAGACAGTAATCACGCAGCTCAGCAGGCCCAGATCACGTGACTGAGCATGCACTGTTCACGTGGCTGATCATACACTGATCACGTGACTGATCATGCACTGATCACGTGGCTATCATGCACTGATCACGTGGCTGATCATACACTGATCACGTGACTGATCATGCACTGATCACGTGGCTGATCATGCACTGATCACGTGGCTATCATGCACTGATCACGTGGCTGATCATGCACTGATCACGTGACTGATCATGCACTGATCACTGGCTATCATGCACTCATTACTGGCTATCATGCACTGATCACGTGGCTGATCATGCACTGATCACGTGACTGATCATGCACTGATCACGTCTATATCATGCACTGATCACATGACTGCCCATGCACTGATCACGTGGATGATCATGCACTGATCATGTGACTGATCATGCACTGATCACGTGGCTATCATGCACTGCTCACGTGGCTGATCATGCACTGATCACGTAGCTACCATGTACTGGTCACGTGACTGATCATGCACTGATCACGTAATTGATCATGCACTGATCACGTGACTGATCATGCACTGATCACGTGAGTGATCATGCACTGATCACGTGACTGATCATGCACTGATCACGTGGCTATCATGCACTGCTCACGTGGCTGATCATGCAATGATCACGTAGCTACCATGTACTGGTCACGTGACTGATCATGCACTGATCACGTAACTGATCATGCACTGATCACGTGGCTGATCATGCACTGATCACGTGGCTGATCATGCACTGATCACGTGACTGATCATGCACTGATCACGTGACTGATCATGCACTGATCACGTGACTGATCATGCACTGATCACCTGCCTGATCATGCACTGATCACGTGACTGATCATGCACTGATCACATGGCTATCATGAACTGATCACCTGGCTGATCATGCACTGATCACGTGGCTGATCATGCACTGATACCGTGACTGAGCATGGACTGATCACATGACTATCATGTAGTGATCACGTGACTTAATGGCGCTGATCATGTGACTGATCATGCACTGATCATGTTTGCTATCATACACTGATCATGTGCCTCTGGAGGCAATAAACAAAGAGCTGAGTAGGCACGAATCAAACAGTCAGCAGGCAATAATCATGGAACTCAGCTGTGAGGAATCATGCTGCTCAGCTGGCAATAATCAAGCAGCTGAGCAGGCAGGAATTACGCAGCACAGCTGGCAATTGTCAAGCAGATGACAGGCAGGAATCGTGCAGCTCAGCTGGCAATTGTCAAGCAGATGAGCAGACAGTAATCACGCAGCTCAGCAGGCCCTGATCACGTGACTGAGCATGCACTGTTCACGTGGCTGATCATACACTGATCACGTGATGATCATGCACTGATCACTTGGATATCATGCACTGATCACGTGGCTGATCATACACTGTTCACGTGTCTGACCATGCACTGATCACGTGGCTGATCATACACTGCTCACGTAACTGATCATGCACTGATCACGTGGCTATCATGCACTGATCACGTGGCTGAACATGCACTGTTCACGTGGCTGATCACACACCTGTCACGTGACATATCATGCACTGATCACGTGGCACTCATGCACTGATCACGTGGCTGATCATACTCTGCTCACGTAACTCATCATGCACACATCACGTGGCTATCATGCACTGCTCACGTGGCTCGTCATGGAATGATCACGTAGCTACCATATACTGGTCACGTGACTGATCATGCACAGATCACGTAAATGATCATGCACTGTTCACGTGACTGATCATGTACTGATCACGTGACTGATCATGCACTGATCACGTGGCTATCATGCACTGCTCACGTGGCTGATCATGCAACGATCACGTAGCAACCATGTACTGGTCACGTGACTGATCATGCACTGATCACGTAATTGATCATGCACTGATCACGTGGCTCATCATGCACTGATCACGTGGCTGATCACACATGTATCACGTGACTGATCATGCACTGATCACGTGGCTCTCATGCACTGATCACGTGGCTATCATGCACTGATCACGTGGATATCATGCACTGATCACGTGGCTGATCACACACGTATCACATGACTGATCATGCACTGATCACGTGGCTATCATGCACTGATCACGTGGCTATCATGCACTGATCACGTGGCTGATCATGCAATGATCACGTAGCTACCATGTACTGGTCACGTGACTGATCATGCACTGATCACGTAATTGATCATGCACTGATCACGTGACTGATCATGCACTGATCACGTGAGTGATCATGCACTGATCACGTGACTGATCATGCACTGATCACGTGGCTATCATGCACTGCTCACGTGGCTGATCATGCACTGATCACGTAGCTACCATGCACTGGTCACGTGACTGATCATGCACTGATCACGTAATTGATCATGCACTGATCACGTGGCTGATCATGCACTGATCACGTGGCTGATCATGCACTGATCACGTGACTGATCATGCACTGATCACGTGACTGATCATGCACTGATCACGTGGCTATCATGCACTGATCACGTGGCTGATCATGCACTGATCACGTGCCTGATCATGCACTGATCACATGACTGATCATGCACTGATCACGTGACTGATCATGCACTGATCACGTGGCTATCATGCACTGATCACGTGGCTGATCATGCACTGATCACGTAGCTACCATGTACTGGTCAGTGACTGATCATGCACTGATCAGTGACTGATCATGCACTGATCACGTGGCTATCATGCACTGATCACGTGGCTGATCATGCACTGATCACGTGCCTGATCATGCACTGATCACGTGACTGATCATGCACTGATCACGTGGCTATCATGCACTGATCACGTGGCTGATCATGCACTGATCACGTGGCTGATCATGCACTGATCACGTGACTGATCATGCACTGATCACGTGACTGATCATGCACTGATCACGTGGCTATCATGCACTACTCACGTGGCTGATCATGCAATGATCATGTAGCTACCATGTACAGGTCACGTGAATGATCATACACCCATCAGGTGACTGATCATGCACTGATCACGTGGCTATCATGCACTGATCACGTGACTGATCATGCACTGATCACGTCTATATCATGCACTGATCACATGACTGCCCATGCACTGATCACGTGGATGATCATACACTAATCATGTGACAGATCATGCACTGATCACGTGGCTGATCATGCACTGATACCGTGACTGAGCATGGACTGATCACATGACTATCATGTAGTGATCACGTGACTTAATGGCGCTGATCATGTGACTGATCATGCACTGATCATGTTTGCTATCATACACTGATCATGTGCCTCTGGAGGCAATAAACAAAGAGCTGAGTAGGCACGAATCAAACAGTCAGCAGGCAATAATCATGGAACTCAGGTGTGAGGAATCATGCTGCTCAGCTGGCAATAATCAAGCAGCTGAGCAGGCAGGAATTACGCAGCACAGCTGGCAATTGTCAAGCAGATGACAGGCAGGAATCGTGCAGCTCAGCTGGCAATTGTCAAGCAGATGAGCAGACAGTAATCACGCAGCTCAGCAGGCCCTGATCACGTGACTGAGCATGCACTGTTCACGTGGCTGATCATACACTGATCACGTGACTGATCATGCACTGATCACGTGGCTGATCATGCACTGATCACGTGACTGATCATGCACTGATCACGTGGCTGATCATGCACTGATCACGTGGCTGATCATGCACTGATCACGTGGCTGATCATGCACTGATCACGTGACTGATCATGCACTGATCACGTGGCTATCATGCACTGATCACTGGCTGATCATGCACTGATCACGTGGCTGATCATGCACTGATCACGTGACTGATCATGCACTGATCACGTCTATATCATGCACTGATCACGTGACTGATCATGCACTGATCACGTGGATGATCATGCACTGATCACGTGACTGATCATGCACTGATCACGTGGCTATCATGCACTGATCACGTGGCTGATCATGCACTGATCACGTGACTGATCATGCACTGATCACGTGACTGATCATGCACTGATCACGTGGCTATCATGCACTGATCACGTGGCTGATCATGCACTGATCACGTGGCTGATCATGCACTGATCACGTGACTGATCATGCACTGATCACGTGACTATCATGCACTGATCACGTGGCTATCATGCACTGATCACGTGGCTGATCATGCACTGATCACGTGCTATCATGCACTGATCACGTGACTGATCATGCACTGATCACGTGACTGATCATGCACTGATCACGTGGCTATCATGCACTGATCACGTGACTGATCATGCACTGATCACGTCTATATCATGCACTGATCACGTGACTGATCATGCACTGATCACGTGGCTGATCATGCACTGATCACGTGACTGATCATGCACTGATCACGTGGCTGATCATGCACTGATCACGTGACTATCATGCACTGATCACGTGACTGATCATGCACTGATCACGTGACTGATCATGCACTGATCACGTGGCTATCATGCACTACTCACGTGGCTGATCATGCAATGATCATGTAGCTACCATGTACTGGTCACGTGACTGATCATACACCCATCAGGTGACTGATCATGCACTGATCACGTGGCTATCATGCACTGATCACGTGGCTGATCATGCACTGATCACCTGCCTGGTCATGCACTGATCACGTGACAAATCATGCACTGATCACGTGGCTATCATGAACTGATCACGTGGCTGATCATGCACTGATCACGTGGCTGATCATGCACTGATACCGTGACTGAGCATGGACTGATCACATGACTATCATGTAGTGATCACGTGACTTAATGGCGCTGATCATGTGACTGATCATGCGCTGATCATGTTTGCTATCATACACTGATCATGTGCCTCTGGAGGCAATAAACAAAGAGCTGAGTAGGCACGAATCAAACAGTCAGCAGGCAATAATCATGGAACTCAGGTGTGAGGAATCATGCTGCTCAGCTGGCAATAATCAAGCAGCTGAGCAGGCAGGAATTACGCAGCACAGCTGGCAATTGTCAAGCAGATGACAGGCAGGAATCGTGCAGCTCAGCTGGCAATTGTCAAGCAGATGAGCAGACAGTAATCACGCAGCTCAGCAGGCCCAGATCACGTGACTGAGCATGCACTGTTCACGTGGCTGATCATACACTGATCACGTGACTGATCATGCACTGATCACGTGGCTATCATGCACTGATCACGTGGCTGATCATACACTGTTCACGTGTCTGACCATGCACTGATCACGTGGCTGATCATACACTGCTCACGTAACTGATCATGCACTGATCACGTGGCTGATCATGCACTGATCACGTGGCTATCATGCACTGATCACGTGGCTGATCATGCACTGATCACGTGACTGATCATGCACTGATCACTGGCTATCATGCACTGATCACTGGCTATCATGCACTGATCACGTGGCTGATCATGCACTGATCACGTGACTGATCATGCACTGATCACGTCTATATCATGCACTGATCACATGACTGATCATGCACTGATCACGTGGATGATCATGCACTGATCATGTGACTGATCATGCACTGATCACGTGGCTATCATGCACTGCTCACGTGGCTGATCATGCAATGATCACGTAGCTACCATGTACTGGTCACGTGACTGATCATGCACTGATCACGTAATTGATCATGCACTGATCACGTGACTGATCATGCACTGATCACGTGACTGATCATGCACTGATCACGTGACTGATCATGCACTGATCACGTGGCTATCATGCACTGATCACGTGGCTGATCATGCAATGATCACGTAGCTACCATGCACTGGTCACGTGACTGATCATGCACTGATCACGTGACTGATCATGCACTGATCACGTGGCTGATCATGCACTGATCACGTGGCTGATCATGCACTGATCACGTGACTGATCATGCACTGATCACGTGACTGATCATGCACTGATCACGTGACTGATCATGCACTGATCACGTGGCTGATCATGCACTGATCACGTGACTGATCATGCACTGATCACGTGGCTATCATGCACTGATCACGTGGCTGATCATGCACTGATCACGTGGCTGATCATGCACTGATCACGTGATGATCATGCACTGATCACGTGGCTGATCATGCACTGATCACGTGACTGATCATGCACTGATCACGTGACTATCATGCACTGATCACGTGGCTATCATGCACTATCACGTGGCTGATCATGCAATGATCATGTAGCTACCATGTACTGGTCACGTGACTGATCATGCACTGATCACGTGACTGATCATGCACTGATCACGTGGCTATCATGCACTGATCACGTGACTGATCATGCACTGATCACGTCTATATCATGCACTGATCACGTGACTGATCATGCACTGATCACGTGGCTGATCATGCACTGATCACGTGACTGATCATGCACTGATCACGTGGCTGATCATGCACTGATCACGTGACTGATCATGCACTGATCACGTGACTGATCATGCACTGATCACGTGACTGATCATGCACTGATCACGTGGCTATCATGCACTGATCACGTGGCTGATCATGCACTGATCACGTAGCTACCATGCACTGGTCACGTGACTGATCATGCACTGATCACGTGACTGATCATGCACTGATCACGTGGCTATCATGCACTGATCACGTGGCTGATCATGCACTGATCACGTGACTGATCATGCACTGATCACGTGACTGATCATGCACTGATCACGTGGCTATCATGCACTGATCACGTGGCTGATCATGCACTGATCACGTGGCTGATCATGCACTGATCACGTGACTGATCATGCACTGATCACGTGACTATCATGCACTGATCACGTGACTGAATGCACTGATCACGTGACTGATCATGCACTGATCACGTGCTATCATGCACTGATCACGTGCCTCTCATGCACTGATCACGTGACTGATCATGCACTGATCACGTGGCTATCATGCACTGCTCACGTGGCTGATCATGCACTGATCACGTAGCTACCATGTACTGGTCACGTGACTGATCATGCACTGATCACGTGACTGATCATGCACTGATCACGTGGCTGATCATGCACTGATCACGTGGCTGATCATGCACTGATCACGTGACTGATCATGCACTGATCACGTGACTGATCATGCACTGATCACGTGACTGATCATGCACTGATCACCTGACTGATCATGCACTGATCACGTGACTGATCATGCACTGATCACATGGCTATCATGAACTGATCACGTGGCTGATCATGCACTGATCACGTGGCTGATCATGCACTGATACCGTGACTGAGCATGGACTGATCACATGACTATCATGTAGTGATCACGTGACTTAATGGCGCTGATCATGTGACTGATCATGCACTGATCATGTTTGCTATCATACACTGATCATGTGCCTCTGGAGGCAATAAACAAAGAGCTGAGTAGGCACGAATCAAACAGTCAGCAGGCAATAATCATGGAACTCAGCTGTGAGGAATCATGCTGCTCAGCTGGCAATAATCAAGCAGCTGAGCAGGCAGGAATTACGCAGCACAGCTGGCAATTGTCAAGCAGATGACAGGCAGGAATCGTGCAGCTCAGCTGGCAATTGTCAAGCAGATGAGCAGACAGTAATCACGCAGCTCAGCAGGCCCTGATCACGTGACTGAGCATGCACTGTTCACGTGGCTGATCATACACTGATCACGTGATGATCATGCACTGATCACTTGGATATCATGCACTGATCACGTGGCTGATCATACACTGTTCACGTGTCTGACCATGCACTGATCACGTGGCTGATCATACACTGCTCACGTAACTGATCATGCACTGATCACGTGGCTATCATGCACTGATCACGTGGCTGAACATGCACTGTTCACGTGGCTGATCACACACCTGTCACGTGACATATCATGCACTGATCACGTGGCACTCATGCACTGATCACGTGGCTGATCATACTCTGCTCACGTAACTCATCATGCACACATCACGTGGCTATCATGCACTGCTCACGTGGCTCGTCATGGAATGATCACGTAGCTACCATATACTGGTCACGTGACTGATCATGCACAGATCACGTAAATGATCATGCACTGTTCACGTGACTGATCATGTACTGATCACGTGACTGATCATGCACTGATCACGTGGCTATCATGCACTGCTCACGTGGCTGATCATGCAACGATCACGTAGCAACCATGTACTGGTCACGTGACTGATCATGCACTGATCACGTAATTGATCATGCACTGATCACGTGGCTCATCATGCACTGATCACGTGGCTGATCACACATGTATCACGTGACTGATCATGCACTGATCACGTGGCTATCATGCACTGATCACGTGGCTATCATGCACTGATCACGTGGCTGATCACACACGTATCACATGACTGATCATGCACTGATCACGTGGCTATCATGCACTGATCACGTGGCTATCATGCACTGATCACGTGGCTGATCATGCAATGATCACGTAGCTACCATGTACTGGTCACGTGACTGATCACGTAATTGATCATGCACTGATCACGTGACTGATCATGCACTGATCACGTGGTGATCATGCACTGATCACGTGACTGATCATGCACTGATCACGTGGCTATCATGCACTGATCACGTGGCTGATCATGCACTGATCACGTAGCTACATGCACTGATCACGTGACTGATCATGCACTGATCACGTAATTGATCATGCACTGATCACGTGGCTGATCATGCACTGATCACGTGGCTGATCATGCACTGATCACGTGACTGATCATGCACTGATCACGTGGCTATCATGCACTGATCACGTGGCTGATCATGCACTGATCACGTGACTGATCATGCACTGATCACATGACTGATCATGCACTGATCACGTGACTGATCATGCACTGATCACGTGGCTATCATGCACTGATCACGTGGCTGATCATGCAATGATCATGTAGCTACCATGTACTGGTCAGTGACTGATCATACACTGATCACGTGACTGATCATGCACTGATCACGTGGCTATCATGCACTGATCACGTGGCTGATCATGCACTGATCACGTGCCTGATCATGCACTGATCACGTGACTGATCATGCACTGATCACGTAGCTATCATGCACTGATCACGTGGCTGATCATGCACTGATCACGTGGCTGATCATGCACTGATCACGTGACTGATCATGCACTGATCACGTGACTATCATGCACTGATCACGTGGCTATCATGCACTGATCACGTGGCTGATCATGCACTGATCATGTAGCTACCATGCACTGATCACGTGACTGATCATGCACTGATCACGTGACTGATCATGCACTGATCACGTGGCTATCATGCACTGATCACGTGACTGATCATGCACTGATCACGTCTATATCATGCACTGATCACGTGACTGATCATGCACTGATCACGTGGCTGATCATGCACTGATCATGTGACTGATCATGCACTGATCACGTGGCTGATCATGCACTGATCACGTGACTGATCATGCACTGTTCACGTGACTGATCATGCACTGATCACGTGACTGATCATGCACTGATCACGTGGCTATCATGCACTACTCACGTGGCTGATCATGCAATGATCATGTAGCTACCATGTACTGGTCACGTGACTGATCATACACCCATCAGGTGACTGATCATGCACTGATCACGTGGCTATCATGCACTGATCACGTGGCTGATCATGCACTGATCACCTGCCTGGTCATGCACTGATCACGTGACTGATCATGCACTGATCACGTGGCTATCATGCACTGATCACGTGGCTGATCATGCACTGATCACGTGGCTGATCATGCACTGATACCGTGACTGAGCATGGACTGATCACATGACTATCATGTAGTGATCACGTGACTTAATGGCGCTGATCATGTGACTGATCATGCGCTGATCATGTTTGCTATCATACACTGATCATGTGCCTCTGGAGGCAATAAACAAAGAGCTGAGTAGGCACGAATCAAACAGTCAGCAGGCAATAATCATGGAACTCAGGTGTGAGGAATCATGCTGCTCAGCTGGCAATAATCAAGCAGCTGAGCAGGCAGGAATTACGCAGCACAGCTGATAATTGTCAAGCAGATGACAGGCAGGAATCGTGCAGCTCAGCTGGCAATTGTCAAGCAGATGAGCAGACAGTAATCACGCAGCTCAGCAGGCCCTGATCACGTGACTGAGCATGCACTGTTCACGTGGCTGATCATACACTGATCACGTGACTGATCATGCACTGATCACGTGGCTATCATGCACTGATCACGTGGCTGATCATACACTGATCACGTGACTGATCATGCACTGATCACGTGGCTGATCATGCACTGATCACGTGGCTGATCATGCACTGATCACGTGGCTGATCATGCACTGATCACGTGGCTGATCATGCACTGATCACGTGACTGATCATGCACTGATCACGTGGCTGATCATGCACTGATCAGTGGCTATCATGCACTGATCACGTGGCTGATCATACACTGATCACGTGACTGATCATGCACTGATCACTGGCTATCATGCACTCATCACTGGCTATCATGCACTGATCACGTGGCTGATCATGCACTGATCACGTGACTGATCATGCACTGATCACGTCTATATCATGCACTGATCACGTGACTGATCATGCACTGATCACGTGGATGATCATGCACTGATCACGTGACTGATCATGCACTGATCACGTGGCTGATCATGCACTGATCACGTAGCTACCATGTACTGATCACGTGACTGATCATGCACTGATCACGTAATTGATCATGCACTGATCACGTGACTGATCATGCACTGATCACGTGAGTGATCATGCACTGATCACGTGACTGATCATGCACTGATCACGTGGCTATCATGCACTGATCACGTGGCTGATCATGCACTGATCACGTAGCTACCATGTACTGGTCACGTGACTGATCATGCACTGATCACGTGACTGATCATGCACTGATCACGTGGCTATCATGCACTGATCACGTGGCTGATCATGCACTGATCACGTGACTGATCATGCACTGATCACGTGACTGATCATGCACTGATCACGTAGCTATCATGCACTGATCACGTGGCTGATCATGCACTGATCACGTGGCTGATCATGCACTGATCACGTGACTGATCATGCACTGATCACGTGACTATCATGCACTGATCACGTGGCTATCATGCACTGATCACGTGGCTGATCATGCACTGATCATGTAGCTACCATGTACTGGTCACGTGACTGATCATACACTGATCACGTGACTGATCATGCACTGATCACGTGGCTATCATGCACTGATCACGTGACTGATCATGCACTGATCACGTCTATATCATGCACTGATCACGTGACTGATCATGCACTGATCACGTGGATGATCATGCACTGATCACGTGACTGATCATGCACTGATCACGTGGCTGATCATGCACTGATCACGTGACTGATCATGCACTGTTCACGTGACTGATCATGCACTGATCACGTGACTGATCATGCACTGATCACGTGGCTATCATGCACTACTCACGTGGCTGATCATGCAATGATCATGTAGCTACCATGTACCGGTCACGTGACTGATCATACACCCATCAGGTGACTGATCATGCACTGATCACGTGGCTATCATGCACTGATCACGTGGCTGATCATGCACTGATCACCTGCCTGATCATGCACTGATCACGTGACAAATCATGCACTGATCACGTGGCTATCATGAACTGATCACGTGGCTGATCATGCACTGATCACGTGGCTGATCATGCACTGATACCGTGACTGAGCATGGACTGATCACATGACTATCATGTAGTGATCACGTGACTTAATGGCGCTGATCATGTGACTGATCATGCGCTGATCATGTTTGCTATCATACACTGATCATGTGCCTCTGGAGGCAATAAACAAAGAGCTGAGTAGGCACGAATCAAACAGTCAGCAGGCAATAATCATGGAACTCAGGTGTGAGGAATCATGCTGCTCAGCTGGCAATAATCAAGCAGCTGAGCAGGCAGGAATTACGCAGCACAGCTGGCAATTGTCAAGCAGATGACAGGCAGGAATCGTGCAGCTCAGCTGGCAATTGTCAAGCAGATGAGCAGACAGTAATCACGCAGCTCAGCAGGCCCAGATCACGTGACTGAGCATGCACTGTTCACGTGGCTGATCATACACTGATCACGTGACTGATCATGCACTGATCACGTGGCTATCATGCACTGATCACGTGGCTGATCATACACTGCTCACGTAACTGATCATGCACTGATCACGTGGCTATCATGCACTGATCACGTGGCTGATCATGCACTGATCACGTGGCTGATCATGCACTGATCACGTGGCTGATCATGCACTGATCACGTGACTGATCATGCACTGATCACGTGGCTGATCATGCACTGATCACGTTGACTATCATGCACTGATCACGTGGCTGATCATGCACTGATCACGTGACTGATCATGCACTGATCATCTGGCTATCATGCACTGATCACTGGCTATCATGCACTGATCACGTGGCTGATCATGCACTGATCACGTGACTGATCATGCACTGATCACGTCTATATCATGCACTGATCACGTGACTGATCATGCACTGATCACCCGGATGATCATACACTGATCATGTGACTGATCATGCACTGATCACGTGGCTATCATGCACTGATCACGTGGCTGATCATGCACTGATCACGTAGCTACCATGTACTGATCACGTGACTGATCATGCACTGATCACGTAATTGATCATGCACTGATCACGTGACTTATCATGCACTGTTCACGTGACTGATCATGCACTGATCACGTGACTGATCATGCACTGATCACGTGGCTATCATGCACTACTCACGTGGCTGATCATGCAATGATCATGTAGCTACCATGTACTGGTCACGTGACTGATCATACACCCATCAGGTGACTGATCATGCACTGATCACGTGGCTATCATGCACTGATCACGTGGCTGATCATGCACTGATCACGTGCCTGATCATGCACTGATCACGTGACTGATCATGCACTGATCACGTGGCTGATCATGAACTGATCACGTGGCTGATCATGCACTGATCACGTGGCTGATCATGCACTGATACCGTGACTGAGCATGGACTGATCACATGACTATCATGTAGTGATCACGTGACTTAATGGCGCTGATCATGTGACTGATCATGCACTGATCATGTTTGCTATCATACACTGATCATGTGCCTCTGGAGGCAATAAACAAAGAGCTGAGTAGGCACGAATCAAACAGTCAGCAGGCAATAATCATGGAACTCAGGTGTGAGGAATCATGCTGCTCAGCTGGCAATAATCAAGCAGCTGAGCAGGCAGGAATTACGCAGCACAGCTGGCAATTGTCAAGCAGATGACAGGCAGGAATCGTGCAGCTCAGCTGGCAATTGTCAAGCAGATGAGCAGACAGTAATCACGCAGCTCAGCAGGCCCAGATCACGTGACTGAGCATGCACTGTTCACGTGGCTGATCATACACTGATCACGTGACTGATCATGCACTGATCACGTGGCTATCATGCACTGATCACGTGGCTGATCATACACTGCTCACGTAACTGATCATGCACTGATCACGTGGCTATCATGCACTGATCACGTGGCTGATCATGCACTGATCACGTGGCTGATCATGCACTGATCACGTGGCTGATCATGCACTGATCACGTGACTGATCATGCACTGATCACGTGGCTGATCATGCACTGATCAGTGGCTATCATGCACTGATCACGTGGCTGATCATGCACTGATCACGTGACTGATCATGCACTGATCACTGGCTATCATGCACTGATCACTGGCTATCATGCACTGATCACGTGGCTGATCATGCACTGATCACGTGACTGATCATGCACTGATCACGTCTATATCATGCACTGATCACGTGACTGATCATGCACTGATCACGTGGATGATCATACACTGATCATGTGACTGATCATGCACTGATCACGTGGCTATCATGCACTGATCACGTGGCTGATCATGCACTGATCACGTAGCTACCATGTACTGATCACGTGACTGATCATGCACTGATCACGTAATTGATCATGCACTGATCACGTGACTGATCATGCACTGATCACGTGACTGATCATGCACTGATCACGTGACTGATCATGCACTGATCACGTGGCTATCATGCACTACTCACGTGGCTGATCATGCAATGATCATGTAGCTACCATGTACTGGTCACGTGACTGATCATGCACTGATCACGTGGCTATCATGCACTGATCACGTGGCTGATCATGCACTGATCACCTGCCTGATCATGCACTGATCACGTGACTGATCATGCACTGATCACATAGCTATCATGCACTGATCACGTGGCTGATCATGCACTGATCACGTGGCTGATCATGCACTGATACCGTGACTGAGCATGGACTGATCACATGACTATCATGTAGTGATCACGTGACTTAATGGCGCTGATCATGTGACTGATCATGCACTGATCATGTTTGCTATCATACACTGATCATGTGCCTCTGGAGGCAATAAACAAAGAGCTGAGTAGGCACGAATCAAACAGTCAGCAGGCAATAATCATGGAACTCAGGTGTGAGGAATCATGCTGCTCAGCTGGCAATAATCAAGCAGCTGAGCAGGCAGGAATTACGCAGCACAGCTGATAATTGTCAAGCAGATGACAGGCAGGAATCGTGCAGCTCAGCTGGCAATTGTCAAGCAGATGAGCAGACAGTAATCACGCAGCTCAGCAGGCCCAGATCACGTGACTGAGCATGCACTGTTCACGTGGCTGATCATACACTGATCACGTGACTGATCATGCACTGATCACGTGGCTATCATGCACTGATCACGTGGCTGATCATACACTGCTCACGTGACTGATCATGCACTGATCACGTGGCTATCATGCACTGATCACGTGGCTGATCATGCACTGATCACGTGGCTGATCATGCACTGATCACGTGGCTGATCATGCACTGATCACGTGACTGATCATGCACTGATCACGTGGCTGATCATGCACTGATCACGTGGCTATCATGCACTGATCACGTGGCTGATCATGCACTGATCACGTGACTGATCATGCACTGATCATCTGGCTATCATGCACTCATCACTGGCTATCATGCACTGATCACGTGGCTGATCATGCACTGATCACGTGACTGATCATGCACTGATCACGTCTATATCATGCACTGATCACATGACTGATCATGCACTGATCACGTGGATGATCATACACTGATCATGTGACTGATCATGCACTGATCACGTGGCTATCATGCACTGATCACGTGGCTGATCATGCAATGATCACGTAGCTACCATGCACTGATCACGTGACTGATCATGCACTGATCACGTAATTGATCATGCACTGATCACGTGACTTATCATGCACTGATCACGTGACTGATCATGCACTGATCACGTGACTGATCATGCACTGATCACGTGGCTATCATGCACTACTCACGTGGCTGATCATGCAATGATCATGTAGCTACCATGTACTGGTCACGTGACTGATCATACACCCATCAGGTGACTGATCATGCACTGATCACGTGGCTATCATGCACTGATCACGTGGCTGATCATGCACTGATCACCTGCCTGGTCATGCACTGATCACGTGACTGATCATGCACTGATCACATGGCTATCATGAACTGATCACCTGGCTGATCATGCACTGATCACGTGGCTGATCATGCACTGATACCGTGACTGAGCATGGACTGATCACATGACTATCATGTAGTGATCACGTGACTTAATGGCGCTGATCATGTGACTGATCATGCGCTGATCATGTTTGCTATCATACACTGATCATGTGCCTCTGGAGGCAATAAACAAAGAGCTGAGTAGGCACGAATCAAACAGTCAGCAGGCAATAATCATGGAACTCAGGTGTGAGGAATCATGCTGCTCAGCTGGCAATAATCAAGCAGCTGAGCAGGCAGGAATTACGCAGCACAGCTGATAATTGTCAAGCAGATGACAGGCAGGAATCGTGCAGCTCAGCTGGCAATTGTCAAGCAGATGAGCAGACAGTAATCACGCAGCTCAGCAGGCCCAGATCACGTGACTGAGCATGCACTGTTCACGTGGCTGATCATACACTGATCACGTGACTGATCATGCACTGATCACGTGGCTATCATGCACTGATCACGTGGCTGATCATACACTGATCACGTGACTGATCATGCACTGATCACGTGGCTGATCATACACTGATCACGTGGCTATCATGCACTGATCACGTGGCTGATCATGCACTGATCACGTGACTGATCATGCACTGATCACTGGCTATCATGCACTCATTAACTGGCTATCATGCACTGATCACGTGGCTGATCATACACTGATCACGTGACTGATCATGCACTGATCACGTCTATATCATGCACTGATCACATGACTATCATGCACTGATCACGTGGATGATCATACACTGATCATGCGACTGATCATGCACTGATCACGTGGCTATCATGCACTGATCACGTGGCTGATCATGCACTGATCACGTAGCTACCATGTACTGGTCACGTGACTGATCATGCACTGATCACGTAATTGATCATGCACTGATCACGTGACTGATCATGCACTGATCACGTGACTGATCATGCACTGATCACGTGACTGATCATGCACTGATCACGTGGCTATCATGCACTGCTCACGTGGCTGATCATGCAATGATCACGTAGCTACCATGTACTGGTCACGTGACTGATCATGCACTGATCACGTGATTGATCATGCACTGATCACGTGGCTGATCATGCACTGATCACGTGGCTGATCATGCACTGATCACGTGACTGATCATGCACTGATCACCTGCCTGATCATGCACTGATCACGTGACAAATCATGCACTGATCACATAGCTATCATGAACTGATCACCTGGCTGATCATGCACTGATCACGTGGCTGATCATGCACTGATACCGTGACTGAGCATGGACTGATCACATGACTATCATGTAGTGATCACGTGACTTAATGGCGCTGATCATGTGACTGATCATGCACTGATCATGTTTGCTATCATACACTGATCATGTGCCTCTGGAGGCAATAAACAAAGAGCTGAGTAGGCACGAATCAAACAGTCAGCAGGCAATAATCATGGAACTCAGCTGTGAGGAATCATGCTGCTCAGCTGGCAATAATCAAGCAGCTGAGCAGGCAGGAATTACGCAGCACAGCTGGCAATTGTCAAGCAGATGACAGGCAGGAATCGTGCAGCTCAGCTGGCAATTGTCAAGCAGATGAGCAGACAGTAATCACGCAGCTCAGCAGGCCCTGATCACGTGACTGAGCATGCACTGTTCACGTGGCTGATCATACACTGATCACGTGATGATCATGCACTGATCACTTGGATATCATGCACTGATCACGTGGCTGATCATACACTGTTCACGTGTCTGACCATGCACTGATCACGTGGCTGATCATACACTGCTCACGTAACTGATCATGCACTGATCACGTGGCTATCATGCACTGATCACGTGGCTGAACATGCACTGTTCACGTGGCTGATCACACACCTGTCACGTGACATATCATGCACTGATCACGTGGCACTCATGCACTGATCACGTGGCTGATCATACTCTGCTCACGTAACTCATCATGCACACATCACGTGGCTATCATGCACTGCTCACGTGGCTCGTCATGGAATGATCACGTAGCTACCATATACTGGTCACGTGACTGATCATGCACAGATCACGTAAATGATCATGCACTGTTCACGTGACTGATCATGTACTGATCACGTGACTGATCATGCACTGATCACGTGGCTATCATGCTCTGCTCACGTGGCTGATCATGCAACGATCACGTAGCAACCATGTACTGGTCACGTGACTGATCATGCACTGATCACGTAATTGATCCTGCACTGATCACGTGGCTCATCATGCACTGATCACGTGGCTGATCACACATGTATCACGTGACTGATCATGCACTGATCACGTGGCTATCATGCACTGATCACGTGGCTATCATGCACTGATCACGTGGATATCATGCACTGATCACGTGGCTGATCACACACGTATCACATGACTGATCATGCACTGATCACGTGGCTATCATGCACTGATCACGTGGCTATCATGCACTGATCACGTGGCTGATCATGCAATGATCACGTAGCTACCATGTACTGGTCACGTGACTGATCATGCACTGATCACGTGATTGATCATGCACTGATCACGTGACTGATCATGCACTGATCACGTGACTGATCATGCACTGATCACGTGACTGATCATGCACTGATCACGTGGCTATCATGCACTGCTCATGTGGCTGATCATGCAATGATCACGTAGCTACCATGCACTGGTCACGTGACTGATCATGCACTGATCACGTAATTGATCATGCACTGATCACGTGGCTGATCATGCACTGATCACGTGGCTGATCATGCACTGATCACGTGACTGATCATGCACTGATCACGTGACTGATCATGCACTGATCACGTGGCTATCATGCACTGATCACGTGGCTGATCATGCACTGATCACGTGCCTGATCATGCACTGATCACATGACTGATCATGCACTGATCACGTGACTGATCATGCACTGATCACGTGGCTATCATGCACTACTCACGTGGCTGATCATGCAATGATCATGTAGCTACCATGTACTGGTCAGTGACTGATCATGCACTGATCACGTGACTGATCATGCACTGATCACGTGGCTATCATGCACTGATCACGTGGCTGATCATGCACTGATCACGTGCCTGATCATGCACTGATCACGTGACTGATCATGCACTGATCACGTGGCTATCATGCACTGATCACGTGGCTGATCATGCACTGATCACGTGGCTGATCATGCACTGATACGTGACTGATCATGCACTGATCACATGACTATCATGCACTGATCACGTGGCTATCATGCACTATCACGTGGCTGATCATGCACTGATCATGTAGCTACCATGTACTGGTCACGTGACTGATCATGCACTGATCACGTGACTGATCATGCACTGATCACGTGGCTATCATGCACTGATCACGTGACTGATCATGCACTGATCACGTCTATATCATGCACTGATCACATGACTGATCATGCACTGATCACGTGGATGATCATGCACTGATCACGTGACTGATCATGCACTGATCACGTGGCTGATCATGCACTGATCACGTGACTGATCATGCACTGATCACGTGACTGATCATGCACTGATCACGTGACTGATCATGCACTGATCACGTGGCTATCATGCACTACTCACGTGGCTGATCATGCAATGATCATGTAGCTACCATGTACTGGTCACGTGACTGATCATACACCCATCAGGTGACTGATCATGCACTGATCACGTGGCTATCATGCACTGATCACGTGGCTGATCATGCACTGATCACGTGCCTGGTCATGCACTGATCACGTGACAAATCATGCACTGATCACGTGGCTATCATGAACTGATCACGTGGCTGATCATGCACTGATCACGTGGCTGATCATGCACTGATACCGTGACTGAGCATGGACTGATCACATGACTATCATGTAGTGATCACGTGACTTAATGGCGCTGATCATGTGACTGATCATGCGCTGATCATGTTTGCTATCATACACTGATCATGTGCCTCTGGAGGCAATAAACAAAGAGCTGAGTAGGCACGAATCAAACAGTCAGCAGGCAATAATCATGGAACTCAGGTGAGGAATCATGCTGCTCAGCTGGCAATAATCAAGCAGCTGAGCAGGCAGGAATTACGCAGCACAGCTGATAATTGTCAAGCAGATGACAGGCAGGAATCGTGCAGCTCAGCTGGCAATTGTCAAGCAGATGAGCAGACAGTAATCACGCAGCTCAGCAGGCCCAGATCACGTGACTGAGCATGCACTGTTCACGTGGCTGATCATACACTGATCACGTGACTGATCATGCACTGATCACGTGGCTATCATGCACTGATCACGTGGCTGATCATACACTGATCACGTGACTGATCATGCACTGATCACGTGGCTGATCATGCACTGATCAGTGGCTATCATGCACTGATCACGTGGCTGATCATGCACTGATCACGTGACTGATCATGCACTGATCACTGGCTATCATGCACTGATCAACTGGCTATCATGCACTGATCACGTGGCTGATCATACACTGATCACGTGACTGATCATGCACTGATCACGTCTATATCATGCACTGATCACATGACTGATCATGCACTGATCACGTGGATGATCATACACTGATCATGTGACTGATCATGCACTGATCACGTGGCTATCATGCACTGCTCACGTGGCTGATCATGCAATGATCACGTAGCTACCATGTACTGGTCACGTGACTGATCATGCACTGATCACGTAATTGATCATGCACTGATCACGTGACTGATCATGCACTGATCACGTGAGTGATCATGCACTGATCACGTGACTGATCATGCACTGATCACGTGGCTATCATGCACTGCTCACGTGGCTGATCATGCAATGATCACGTAGCTACCATGTACTGGTCACGTGACTGATCATGCACTGATCACGTGATTGATCATGCACTGATCACGTGGCTGATCATGCACTGATCACGTGGCTGATCATGCACTGATCACGTGACTGATCATGCACTGATCACGTGACTGATCATGCACTGATCACCTGCCTGATCATGCACTGATCACGTGACAAATCATGCACTGATCACATAGCTATCATGAACTGATCACCTGGCTGATCATGCACTGATCACGTGGCTGATCATGCACTGATACCGTGACTGAGCATGGACTGATCACATGACTATCATGTAGTGATCACGTGACTTAATGGCGCTGATCATGTGACTGATCATGCACTGATCATGTTTGCTATCATACACTGATCATGTGCCTCTGGAGGCAATAAACAAAGAGCTGAGTAGGCACGAATCAAACAGTCAGCAGGCAATAATCATGGAACTCAGCTGTGAGGAATCATGCTGCTCAGCTGGCAATAATCAAGCAGCTGAGCAGGCAGGAATTACGCAGCACAGCTGGCAATTGTCAAGCAGATGACAGGCAGGAATCGTGCAGCTCAGCTGGCAATTGTCAAGCAGATGAGCAGACAGTAATCACGCAGCTCAGCAGGCCCTGATCACGTGACTGAGCATGCACTGTTCACGTGGCTGATCATACACTGATCACGTGATGATCATGCACTGATCACTTGGATATCATGCACTGATCACGTGGCTGATCATACACTGTTCACGTGTCTGACCATGCACTGATCACGTGGCTGATCATACACTGCTCACGTAACTGATCATGCACTGATCACGTGGCTATCATGCACTGATCACGTGGCTGAACATGCACTGTTCACGTGGCTGATCACACACCTGTCACGTGACATATCATGCACTGATCACGTGGCACTCATGCACTGATCACGTGGCTGATCATACTCTGCTCACGTAACTCATCATGCACACATCACGTGGCTATCATGCACTGCTCACGTGGCTCGTCATGGAATGATCACGTAGCTACCATATACTGGTCACGTGACTGATCATGCACAGATCACGTAAATGATCATGCACTGTTCACGTGACTGATCATGTACTGATCACGTGACTGATCATGCACTGATCACGTGGCTATCATGCACTGCTCACGTGGCTGATCATGCAACGATCACGTAGCAACCATGTACTGGTCACGTGACTGATCATGCACTGATCACGTAATTGATCATGCACTGATCACGTGGCTCATCATGCACTGATCACGTGGCTGATCACACATGTATCACGTGACTGATCATGCACTGATCACGTGGCTATCATGCACTGATCACGTGGCTATCATGCACTGATCACGTGGATATCATGCACTGATCACGTGGCTGATCACACACGTATCACATGACTGATCATGCACTGATCACGTGGCTATCATGCACTGATCACGTGGCTATCATGCACTGATCACGTGGCTGATCATGCAATGATCACGTAGCTACCATGTACTGATCACGTGACTGATCATGCACTGATCACGTGATTGATCATGCACTGATCACGTGACTGATCATGCACTGATCACGTGACTGATCATGCACTGATCACGTGACTGATCATGCACTGATCACGTGGCTATCATGCACTGCTCATGTGGCTGATCATGCAATGATCACGTAGCTACCATGCACTGATCACGTGACTGATCATGCACTGATCACGTAATTGATCATGCACTGATCACGTGGCTGATCATGCACTGATCACGTGGCTGATCATGCACTGATCACGTGACTGATCATGCACTGATCACGTGACTGATCATGCACTGATCACGTGGCTATCATGCACTGATCACGTGGCTGATCATGCACTGATCACGTGCTGATCATGCACTGATCACGTGACTGATCATGCACTGATCACGTGACTGATCATGCACTGATCACGTGGCTATCATGCACTGATCACGTGGCTGATCATGCACTGATCACGTAGCTATCATGTACTGTCAGTGACTGATCATGCACTGATCACGTGACTGATCATGCACTGATCACGTGGCTATCATGCACTGATCACGTGGCTGATCATGCACTGATCACGTGACTGATCATGCACTGATCACGTCTATATCATGCACTGATCACGTGACTATCATGCACTGATCACGTGGATGATCATGCACTGATCATGTGACTGATCATGCACTGATCACGTGGCTATCATGCACTGATCACGTGGCTGATCATGCACTGATCACGTAGCTACCATGTACTGATCACGTGACTGATCATGCACTGATCACGTAATTGATCATGCACTGATCACGTGACTGATCATGCACTGATCACGTGACTGATCATGCACTGATCACGTGACTGATCATGCACTGATCACGTGGCTATCATGCACTGCTCACGTGGCTGATCATGCAATGATCACGTAGCTACCATGTACTGGTCACGTGACTGATCATGCACTGATCACGTAACTGATCATGCACTGATCACGTGGCTGATCATGCACTGATCACGTGGCTGATCATGCACTGATCACGTGACTGATCATGCACTGATCACGTGACTGATCATGCACTGATCACGTGCCTGGTCATGCACTGATCACGTGACAAATCATGCACTGATCACATAGCTATCATGAACTGATCACGTGGCTGATCATGCACTGATCACGTGGCTGATCATGCACTGATACCGTGACTGAGCATGGACTGATCACATGACTATCATGTAGTGATCACGTGACTTAATGGCGCTGATCATGTGACTGATCATGCACTGATCATGTTTGCTATCATACACTGATCATGTGCCTCTGGAGGCAATAAACAAAGAGCTGAGTAGGCACGAATCAAACAGTCAGCAGGCAATAATCATGGAACTCAGCTGTGAGGAATCATGCTGCTCAGCTGGCAATAATCAAGCAGCTGAGCAGGCAGGAATTACGCAGCACAGCTGGCAATTGTCAAGCAGATGACAGGCAGGAATCGTGCAGCTCAGCTGGCAATTGTCAAGCAGATGAGCAGACAGTAATCACGCAGCTCAGCAGGCCCTGATCACGTGACTGAGCATGCACTGTTCACGTGGCTGATCATACACTGATCACGTGATGATCATGCACTGATCACTTGGATATCATGCACTGATCACGTGGCTGATCATACACTGTTCACGTGTCTGACCATGCACTGATCACGTGGCTGATCATACACTGCTCACGTAACTGATCATGCACTGATCACGTGGCTATCATGCACTGATCACGTGGCTGAACATGCACTGTTCACGTGGCTGATCACACACCTGTCACGTGACATATCATGCACTGATCACGTGGCACTCATGCACTGATCACGTGGCTGATCATACTCTGCTCACGTAACTGATCATGCACACATCACGTGGCTATCATGCACTGCTCACGTGGCTGTCATGGAATGATCACGTAGCTACCATATACTGGTCACGTGACTGATCATGCACAGATCACGTAAATGATCATGCACTGTTCACGTGACTGATCATGCACTGATCACGTGACTGATCATGCACTGATCACGTGGCTATCATGCACTGCTCACGTGGCTGATCATGCAACGATCACGTAGCAACCATGTACTGGTCACGTGACTGATCATGCACTGATCACGTAATTGATCATGCACTGATCACGTGGCTCATCATGCACTGATCACGTGGCTGATCACACATGTATCACGTGACTGATCATGCACTGATCACGTGGCTATCATGCACTGATCACGTGGCTATCATGCACTGATCACGTGGATATCATGCACTGATCACGTGGCTGATCACACACGTATCACATGACTGATCATGCACTGATCACGTGGCTATCATGCACTGATCACGTGGCTATCATGCACTGATCACGTGGCTGATCATGCACTGATCACGTAGCTACCATGTACTGATCACGTGACTGATCATGCACTGATCACGTGATTGATCATGCACTGATCACGTGACTGATCATGCACTGATCACGTGACTGATCATGCACTGATCACGTGACTGATCATGCACTGATCACGTGGCTATCATGCACTGATCACGTGGCTGATCATGCAATGATCACGTAGCTACCATGCACTGGTCACGTGACTGATCATGCACTGATCACGTAATTGATCATGCACTGATCACGTGGCTGATCATGCACTGATCACGTGGCTGATCATGCACTGATCACGTGACTGATCATGCACTGATCACGTGACTGATCATGCACTGATCACGTGGCTATCATGCACTGATCACGTGGCTGATCATGCACTGATCACGTGCCTGATCATGCACTGATCACATGACTGATCATGCACTGATCACGTGACTGATCATGCACTGATCACGTGGCTATCATGCACTATCACGTGGCTGATCATGCACTGATCACGTAGCTACCATGCACTGGTCACGTGACTGATCATACACTGATCACGTGACTGATCATGCACTGATCACGTGGCTATCATGCACTGATCACGTGGCTGATCATGCACTGATCACGTGCCTGATCATGCACTGATCACGTGACTGATCATGCACTGATCACGTGGCTATCATGCACTGATCACGTGGCTGATCATGCACTGATCACGTGGCTGATCATGCACTGATCACGTGACTGATCATGCACTGATCACGTGACTATCATGCACTGATCACGTGGCTATCATGCACTGATCACGTGGCTGATCATGCACTGATCACGTAGCTATCATGTACTGGTCACGTGACTGATCATGCACTGATCACGTGACTGATCATGCACTGATCACGTGGCTATCATGCACTGATCACGTGACTGATCATGCACTGATCACGTCTATATCATGCACTGATCACGTGACTGATCATGCACTGATCACGTGGCTGATCATGCACTGATCACGTGACTGATCATGCACTGATCACGTGGCTGATCATGCACTGATCACGTGACTGATCATGCACTGATCACGTGACTGATCATGCACTGATCACGTGACTGATCATGCACTGATCACGTGGCTATCATGCACTACTCACGTGGCTGATCATGCAATGATCATGTAGCTACCATGTACTGGTCACGTGACTGATCATACACCCATCAGGTGACTGATCATGCACTGATCACGTGGCTATCATGCACTGATCACGTGGCTGATCATGCACTGATCACCTGCCTGGTCATGCACTGATCACGTGACTGATCATGCACTGATCACGTGGCTATCATGAACTGATCACGTGGCTGATCATGCACTGATCACGTGGCTGATCATGCACTGATACCGTGACTGAGCATGGACTGATCACATGACTATCATGTAGTGATCACGTGACTTAATGGCGCTGATCATGTGACTGATCATGCGCTGATCATGTTTGCTATCATACACTGATCATGTGCCTCTGGAGGCAATAAACAAAGAGCTGAGTAGGCACGAATCAAACAGTCAGCAGGCAATAATCATGGAACTCAGGTGTGAGGAATCATGCTGCTCAGCTGGCAATAATCAAGCAGCTGAGCAGGCAGGAATTACGCAGCACAGCTGATAATTGTCAAGCAGATGACAGGCAGGAATCGTGCAGCTCAGCTGGCAATTGTCAAGCAGATGAGCAGACAGTAATCACGCAGCTCAGCAGGCCCAGATCACGTGACTGAGCATGCACTGTTCACGTGGCTGATCATACACTGATCACGTGACTGATCATGCACTGATCACGTGGCTATCATGCACTGATCACGTGGCTGATCATACACTGATCACGTGTCTGATCATGCACTGATCACGTGGCTGATCATGCACTGATCACGTGGCTATCATGCACTGATCACGTGGCTGATCATGCACTGATCACGTGACTGATCATGCACTGATCACGTGGCTATCATGCACTGATCACTGGCTATCATGCACTGATCACGTGGCTGATCATGCACTGATCACGTGACTGATCATGCACTGATCACGTCTATATCATGCACTGATCACGTGACTATCATGCACTGATCACGTGGATGATCATGCACTGATCATGTGACTGATCATGCACTGATCACGTGGCTATCATGCACTGATCACGTGGCTGATCATGCAATGATCACGTAGCTACCATGTACTGGTCACGTGACTGATCATGCACTGATCACGTAATTGATCATGCACTGATCACGTGGCTCATCATGCACTGATCACGTGGCTGATCACACATGATCACGTGACTGATCATGCACTGATCACGTGGCTATCATGCACTGATCACGTGGCTGATCATGCACTGATCACGTGGATATCATGCACTGATCACGTGGCTGATCACACACGATCACGTGACTGATCATGCACTGATCACGTGGCTATCATGCACTGATCACGTGGCTATCATGCACTGATCACGTGGCTGATCATGCACTGATCACGTAGCTATCATGCACTGATCACGTGACTGATCATGCACTGATCACGTGATTGATCATGCACTGATCACGTGACTGATCATGCACTGATCACGTGACTGATCATGCACTGATCACGTGACTGATCATGCACTGATCACGTGGCTATCATGCACTGATCACGTGGCTGATCATGCACTGATCACGTGACTGATCATGCACTGATCACGTGGCTGATCATGCACTGATCACGTGGCTGATCATGCACTGATCACGTGACTGATCATGCACTGATCACGTGACTGATCATGCACTGATCACGTGGCTATCATGCACTGATCACGTGGCTGATCATGCACTGATCACGTGCCTGATCATGCACTGATCACGTGACTGATCATGCACTGATCACGTGACTGATCATGCACTGATCACGTGGCTATCATGCACTGATCACGTGGCTGATCATGCAATGATCATGTAGCTACCATGTACTGGTCAGTGACTGATCATGCACTGATCACGTGACTGATCATGCACTGATCACGTGGCTATCATGCACTGATCACGTGGCTGATCATGCACTGATCACGTGACTGATCATGCACTGATCACGTGACTGATCATGCACTGATCACGTGGCTATCATGCACTGATCACGTGGCTGATCATGCACTGATCACGTGGCTGATCATGCACTGATCACGTGACTGATCATGCACTGATCACGTGACTATCATGCACTGATCACGTGGCTATCATGCACTGATCACGTGGCTGATCATGCACTGATCATGTAGCTACCATGCACTGGTCACGTGACTGATCATGCACTGATCACGTGACTGATCATGCACTGATCACGTGGCTATCATGCACTGATCACGTGACTGATCATGCACTGATCACGTCTATATCATGCACTGATCACGTGACTGATCATGCACTGATCACGTGGCTGATCATGCACTGATCACGTGACTGATCATGCACTGATCACGTGGCTGATCATGCACTGATCACGTGACTGATCATGCACTGATCACGTGACTGATCATGCACTGATCACGTGACTGATCATGCACTGATCACGTGGCTATCATGCACTGATCACGTGGCTGATCATGCACTGATCACGTAGCTACCATGTACTGGTCACGTGACTGATCATGCACTGATCACGTGACTGATCATGCACTGATCACGTGGCTATCATGCACTGATCACGTGGCTGATCATGCACTGATCACGTGACTGATCATGCACTGATCACGTGACTGATCATGCACTGATCACGTGGCTATCATGCACTGATCACGTGGCTGATCATGCACTGATCACGTGGCTATCATGCACTGATCACGTGGCTGATCATGCACTGATCACGTGCTATCATGCACTGATCACGTGACTGATCATGCACTGATCACGTGGCTGATCATGCACTGATCACGTGACTATCATGCACTGATCACGTGACTGATCATGCACTGATCACGTGACTGATCATGCACTGATCACGTGGCTATCATGCACTACTCACGTGGCTGATCATGCAATGATCATGTAGCTACCATGTACTGGTCACGTGACTGATCATACACCCATCAGGTGACTGATCATGCACTGATCACGTGGCTATCATGCACTGATCACGTGGCTGATCATGCACTGATCACGTGCCTGGTCATGCACTGATCACGTGACTGATCATGCACTGATCACGTGGCTATCATGAACTGATCACGTGGCTGATCATGCACTGATCACGTGGCTGATCATGCACTGATACCGTGACTGAGCATGGACTGATCACATGACTATCATGTAGTGATCACGTGACTTAATGGCGCTGATCATGTGACTGATCATGCGCTGATCATGTTTGCTATCATACACTGATCATGTGCCTCTGGAGGCAATAAACAAAGAGCTGAGTAGGCACGAATCAAACAGTCAGCAGGCAATAATCATGGAACTCAGGTGTGAGGAATCATGCTGCTCAGCTGGCAATAATCAAGCAGCTGAGCAGGCAGGAATTACGCAGCACAGCTGGCAATTGTCAAGCAGATGACAGGCAGGAATCGTGCAGCTCAGCTGGCAATTGTCAAGCAGATGAGCAGACAGTAATCACGCAGCTCAGCAGGCCCAGATCACGTGACTGAGCATGCACTGTTCACGTGGCTGATCATACACTGATCACGTGACTGATCATGCACTGATCACGTGGCTATCATGCACTGATCACGTGGCTGATCATACACTGTTCACGTGTCTGACCATGCACTGATCACGTGGCTGATCATACACTGCTCACGTAACTGATCATGCACTGATCACGTGGCTGATCATGCACTGATCACGTGGCTATCATGCACTGATCACGTGGCTGATCATACACTGATCACGTGACTGATCATGCACTGATCATCTGGCTATCATGCACTCATCACTGGCTATCATGCACTGATCACGTGGCTGATCATGCACTGATCACGTGACTGATCATGCACTGATCACGTCTATATCATGCACTGATCACATGACTGATCATGCACTGATCACGTGGATGATCATACACTGATCATGCGACTGATCATGCACTGATCACGTGGCTATCATGCACTGCTCACGTGGCTGATCATGCAATGATCACGTAGCTACCATGTACTGGTCACGTGACTGATCATGCACTGATCACGTAATTGATCATGCACTGATCACGTGACTTATCATGCACTGATCACGTGCTGATCATGCACTGATCACGTGACTGATCATGCACTGATCACGTGGCTATCATGCACTGCTCACGTGGCTGATCATGCAATGATCACGTAGCTACCATGTACTGGTCACGTGACTGATCATGCACTGATCACGTGACTGATCATGCACTGATCACGTGGCTGATCATGCACTGATCACGTGGCTGATCATGCACTGATCACGTGACTGATCATGCACTGATCACGTGACTGATCATGCACTGATCACGTGACTGATCATGCACTGATCACCTGCCTGATCATGCACTGATCACGTGACAAATCATGCACTGATCACATAGCTATCATGAACTGATCACCTGGCTGATCATGCACTGATCACGTGGCTGATCATGCACTGATACCGTGACTGAGCATGGACTGATCACATGACTATCATGTAGTGATCACGTGACTTAATGGCGCTGATCATGTGACTGATCATGCACTGATCATGTTTGCTATCATACACTGATCATGTGCCTCTGGAGGCAATAAACAAAGAGCTGAGTAGGCACGAATCAAACAGTCAGCAGGCAATAATCATGGAACTCAGCTGTGAGGAATCATGCTGCTCAGCTGGCAATAATCAAGCAGCTGAGCAGGCAGGAATTACGCAGCACAGCTGGCAATTGTCAAGCAGATGACAGGCAGGAATCGTGCAGCTCAGCTGGCAATTGTCAAGCAGATGAGCAGACAGTAATCACGCAGCTCAGCAGGCCCTGATCACGTGACTGAGCATGCACTGTTCACGTGGCTGATCATACACTGATCACGTGATGATCATGCACTGATCACTTGGATATCATGCACTGATCACGTGGCTGATCATACACTGTTCACGTGTCTGACCATGCACTGATCACGTGGCTGATCATACACTGCTCACGTAACTGATCATGCACTGATCACGTGGCTATCATGCACTGATCACGTGGCTGAACATGCACTGTTCACGTGGCTGATCACACACCTGTCACGTGACATATCATGCACTGATCACGTGGCACTCATGCACTGATCACGTGGCTGATCATACTCTGCTCACGTAACTCATCATGCACACATCACGTGGCTATCATGCACTGCTCACGTGGCTCGTCATGGAATGATCACGTAGCTACCATATACTGGTCACGTGACTGATCATGCACAGATCACGTAAATGATCATGCACTGTTCACGTGACTGATCATGTACTGATCACGTGACTGATCATGCACTGATCACGTGGCTATCATGCTCTGCTCACGTGGCTGATCATGCAACGATCACGTAGCAACCATGTACTGGTCACGTGACTGATCATGCACTGATCACGTAATTGATCCTGCACTGATCACGTGGCTCATCATGCACTGATCACGTGGCTGATCACACATGTATCACGTGACTGATCATGCACTGATCACGTGGCTCATGCACTGATCACGTGGCTATCATGCACTGATCACGTGGCTGATCACACACTGATCACGTGACTGATCATGCACTGATCACGTGGCTATCATGCACTGATCACGTGGCTATCATGCACTGATCACGTGGCTGATCATGCAATGATCACGTAGCTACCATGTACTGGTCACGTGACTGATCATGCACTGATCACGTAATTGATCATGCACTGATCACGTGACTGATCATGCACTGATCACGTGACTGATCATGCACTGATCACGTGACTGATCATGCACTGATCACGTGGCTATCATGCACTGATCACGTGGCTGATCATGCACTGATCACGTGCTACCATGCACTGATCACGTGACTGATCATGCACTGATCACGTAATTGATCATGCACTGATCACGTGGCTGATCATGCACTGATCACGTGGCTGATCATGCACTGATCACGTGACTGATCATGCACTGATCACGTGACTGATCATGCACTGATCACGTGGCTATCATGCACTGATCACGTGGCTGATCATGCACTGATCACGTGCCTGATCATGCACTGATCACATGTGACTGATCATGCACTGATCACGTGGCTATCATGCACTGATCACGTGGCTGATCATGCAATGATCACGTAGCTACCATGTACTGGTCAGTGACTGATCATGCACTGATCACGTGACTGATCATGCACTGATCACGTGGCTATCATGCACTGATCACGTGGCTGATCATGCACTGATCACGTGACTGATCATGCACTGATCACGTGACTGATCATGCACTGATCACGTGGCTATCATGCACTGATCACGTGGCTGATCATGCACTGATCACGTGGCTGATCATGCACTGATCACGTGACTGATCATGCACTGATCACGTGACTGATCATGCACTGATCACGTGGCTATCATGCACTACTCACGTGGCTGATCATGCAATGATCATGTAGCTACCATGTACAGGTCACGTGAATGATCATACACCCATCAGGTGACTGATCATGCACTGATCACGTGGCTATCATGCACTGATCACGTGACTGATCATGCACTGATCACGTCTATATCATGCACTGATCACATGACTGATCATGCACTGATCACGTGGCTGATCATGCACTGATCACGTGGCTGATCATGCACTGATACCGTGACTGAGCATGGACTGATCACATGACTATCATGTAGTGATCACGTGACTTAATGGCGCTGATCATGTGACTGATCATGCGCTGATCATGTTTGCTATCATACACTGATCATGTGCCTCTGGAGGCAATAAACAAAGAGCTGAGTAGGCACGAATCAAACAGTCAGCAGGCAATAATCATGGAACTCAGGTGTGAGGAATCATGCTGCTCAGCTGGCAATAATCAAGCAGCTGAGCAGGCAGGAATTACGCAGCACAGCTGGCAATTGTCAAGCAGATGACAGGCAGGAATCGTGCAGCTCAGCTGGCAATTGTCAAGCAGATGAGCAGACAGTAATCACGCAGCTCAGCAGGCCCTGATCACGTGACTGAGCATGCACTGTTCACGTGGCTGATCATACACTGATCACGTGACTGATCATGCACTGATCACGTGGCTATCATGCACTGATCACGTGGCTGATCATACACTGATCACGTGACTGATCATGCACTGATCACGTGGCTATCATGCACTGATCACGTGGCTGATCATGCACTGATCACGTGGCTGATCATGCACTGATCACGTGGCTGATCATGCACTGATCACGTGACTGATCATGCACTGATCACGTGGCTGATCATGCACTGATCAGTGGCTATCATGCACTGATCACGTGGCTGATCATGCACTGATCACGTGACTGATCATGCACTGATCACTGGCTATCATGCACTGATCACTGGCTATCATGCACTGATCACGTGGCTGATCATGCACTGATCACGTGACTGATCATGCACTGATCACGTCTATATCATGCACTGATCACGTGACTGATCATGCACTGATCACGTGGATGATCATGCACTGATCACGTGACTGATCATGCACTGATCACGTGGCTATCATGCACTGATCACGTGGCTGATCATGCACTGATCACGTAGCTATCATGCACTGATCACGTGACTGATCATGCACTGATCACGTAATGATCATGCACTGATCACGTGACTGATCATGCACTGATCACGTGACTGATCATGCACTGATCACGTGACTGATCATGCACTGATCACGTGGCTATCATGCACTGATCACGTGGCTGATCATGCAATGATCACGTAGCTACCATGTACTGGTCACGTGACTGATCATGCACTGATCACGTGACTGATCATGCACTGATCACGTGGCTATCATGCACTGATCACGTGGCTGATCATGCACTGATCACGTGACTGATCATGCACTGATCACGTGACTGATCATGCACTGATCACGTGGCTATCATGCACTGATCACGTGGCTGATCATGCACTGATCACGTGGCTATCATGCACTGATCACGTGGCTGATCATGCACTGATCACGTGCTATCATGCACTGATCACGTGACTGATCATGCACTGATCACGTGGCTGATCATGCACTGATCACGTGACTGATCATGCACTGATCACGTGACTGATCATGCACTGATCACGTGACTGATCATGCACTGATCACGTGGCTATCATGCACTACTCACGTGGCTGATCATGCAATGATCATGTAGCTACCATGTACAGGTCACGTGACTGATCATACACCCATCAGGTGACTGATCATGCACTGATCACGTGGCTATCATGCACTGATCACGTGGCTGATCATGCACTGATCACCTGCCTGATCATGCACTGATCACGTGACTGATCATGCACTGATCACGTGGCTGATCATGCACTGATCACGTGGCTGATCATGCACTGATCACGTGGCTGATCATGCACTGATACCGTGACTGAGCATGGACTGATCACATGACTATCATGTAGTGATCACGTGACTTAATGGCGCTGATCATGTGACTGATCATGCGCTGATCATGTTTGCTATCATACACTGATCATGTGCCTCTGGAGGCAATAAACAAAGAGCTGAGTAGGCACGAATCAAACAGTCAGCAGGCAATAATCATGGAACTCAGGTGTGAGGAATCATGCTGCTCAGCTGGCAATAATCAAGCAGCTGAGCAGGCAGGAATTACGCAGCACAGCTGGCAATTGTCAAGCAGATGACAGGCAGGAATCGTGCAGCTCAGCTGGCAATTGTCAAGCAGATGAGCAGACAGTAATCACGCAGCTCAGCAGGCCCAGATCACGTGACTGAGCATGCACTGTTCACGTGGCTGATCATACACTGATCACGTGACTGATCATGCACTGATCACGTGGCTATCATGCACTGATCACGTGGCTGATCATACACTGATCACGTAACTGATCATGCACTGATCACGTGGCTATCATGCACTGATCACGTGGCTGATCATGCACTGATCACGTGGCTGATCATGCACTGATCACGTGGCTGATCATGCACTGATCACGTGACTGATCATGCACTGATCACGTGGCTGATCATGCACTGATCACGTGGCTATCATGCACTGATCACGTGGCTGATCATGCACTGATCACGTGACTGATCATGCACTGATCACTGGCTATCATGCACTCATCAACTGGCTATCATGCACTGATCACGTGGCTGATCATGCACTGATCACGTGACTGATCATGCACTGATCACGTCTATATCATGCACTGATCACGTGACTGATCATGCACTGATCACGTGGATCATACACTGATCATGTGACTGATCATGCACTGATCACGTGGCTATCATGCACTGATCACGTGGCTGATCATGCACTGATCACGTAGCTATCATGCACTGATCACGTGACTGATCATGCACTGATCACGTGGCTGATCATGCACTGATCACGTGACTTATCATGCACTGATCACGTGACTGATCATGCACTGATCACGTGACTGATCATGCACTGATCACGTGGCTATCATGCACTACTCACGTGGCTGATCATGCAATGATCATGTAGCTACCATGTACTGGTCACGTGACTGATCATACACCCATCAGGTGACTGATCATGCACTGATCACGTGGCTATCATGCACTGATCACGTGGCTGATCATGCACTGATCACCTGCCTGGTCATGCACTGATCACGTGACTGATCATGCACTGATCACGTGGCTATCATGCACTGATCACGTGGCTGATCATGCACTGATCACGTGGCTGATCATGCACTGATACCGTGACTGAGCATGGACTGATCACATGACTATCATGTAGTGATCACGTGACTTAATGGCGCTGATCATGTGACTGATCATGCGCTGATCATGTTTGCTATCATACACTGATCATGTGCCTCTGGAGGCAATAAACAAAGAGCTGAGTAGGCACGAATCAAACAGTCAGCAGGCAATAATCATGGAACTCAGGTGTGAGGAATCATGCTGCTCAGCTGGCAATAATCAAGCAGCTGAGCAGGCAGGAATTACGCAGCACAGCTGATAATTGTCAAGCAGATGACAGGCAGGAATCGTGCAGCTCAGCTGGCAATTGTCAAGCAGATGAGCAGACAGTAATCACGCAGCTCAGCAGGCCCAGATCACGTGACTGAGCATGCACTGTTCACGTGGCTGATCATACACTGATCACGTGACTGATCATGCACTGATCACGTGGCTATCATGCACTGATCACGTGGCTGATCATACACTGTTCACGTGTCTGACCATGCACTGATCACGTGGCTGATCATACACTGCTCACGTAACTGATCATGCACTGATCACGTGGCTGATCATGCACTGATCACGTGGCTATCATGCACTGATTCACGTGGCTGATCATACACTGATCACGTGACTGATCATGCACTGATCATCTGGCTATCATGCACTCATTAACTGGCTATCATGCACTGATCACGTGGCTGATCATACACTGATCACGTGACTGATCATGCACTGATCACGTCTATATCATGCACTGATCACATGACTGCCATGCACTGATCACCCGGATGATCATACACTGATCATGTGACTGATCATGCACTGATCACGTGGCTATCATGCACTGCTCACGTGGCTGATCATGCACTGATCACGTAGCTACCATGTACTGGTCACGTGACTGATCATGCACTGATCACGTAATTGATCATGCACTGATCACGTGACTTATCATGCACTGATCACGTGAGTGATCATGCACTGATCACGTGACTGATCATGCACTGATCACGTGGCTATCATGCACTGCTCACGTGGCTGATCATGCAATGATCACGTAGCTACCATGTACTGGTCACGTGACTGATCATGCACTGATCACGTGACTGATCATGCACTGATCACGTGGCTGATCATGCACTGATCACGTGGCTGATCATGCACTGATCACGTGACTGATCATGCACTGATCACGTGACTGATCATGCACTGATCACGTGCCTGATCATGCACTGATCACGTGACAAATCATGCACTGATCACATAGCTATCATGAACTGATCACCTGGCTGATCATGCACTGATCACGTGGCTGATCATGCACTGATACCGTGACTGAGCATGGACTGATCACATGACTATCATGTAGTGATCACGTGACTTAATGGCGCTGATCATGTGACTGATCATGCACTGATCATGTTTGCTATCATACACTGATCATGTGCCTCTGGAGGCAATAAACAAAGAGCTGAGTAGGCACGAATCAAACAGTCAGCAGGCAATAATCATGGAACTCAGCTGTGAGGAATCATGCTGCTCAGCTGGCAATAATCAAGCAGCTGAGCAGGCAGGAATTACGCAGCACAGCTGGCAATTGTCAAGCAGATGACAGGCAGGAATCGTGCAGCTCAGCTGGCAATTGTCAAGCAGATGAGCAGACAGTAATCACGCAGCTCAGCAGGCCCTGATCACGTGACTGAGCATGCACTGTTCACGTGGCTGATCATACACTGATCACGTGATGATCATGCACTGATCACTTGGATATCATGCACTGATCACGTGGCTGATCATACACTGTTCACGTGTCTGACCATGCACTGATCACGTGGCTGATCATACACTGCTCACGTAACTGATCATGCACTGATCACGTGGCTATCATGCACTGATCACGTGGCTGAACATGCACTGTTCACGTGGCTGATCACACACCTGTCACGTGACATATCATGCACTGATCACGTGGCACTCATGCACTGATCACGTGGCTGATCATACTCTGCTCACGTAACTCATCATGCACACATCACGTGGCTATCATGCACTGCTCACGTGGCTCGTCATGGAATGATCACATAGCTACCATATACTGGTCACGTGACTGATCATGCACAGATCACGTAAATGATCATGCACTGTTCACGTGACTGATCATGTACTGATCACGTGACTGATCATGCACTGATCACGTGGCTATCATGCTCTGCTCACGTGGCTGATCATGCAACGATCACGTAGCAACCATGTACTGGTCACGTGACTGATCATGCACTGATCACGTAATTGATCCTGCACTGATCACGTGGCTCATCATGCACTGATCACGTGGCTGATCACACATGTATCACGTGACTGATCATGCACTGATCACGTGGCTCTCATGCACTGATCACGTGGCTATCATGCACTGATCACGTGGATATCATGCACTGATCACGTGGCTGATCACACACGTATCACATGACTGATCATGCACTGATCACGTGGCTATCATGCACTGATCACGTGGCTATCATGCACTGATCACGTGGCTGATCATGCAATGATCACGTAGCTACCATGTACTGGTCACGTGACTGATCATGCACTGATCACGTAATTGATCATGCACTGATCACGTGACTGATCATGCACTGATCACGTGAGTGATCATGCACTGATCACGTGACTGATCATGCACTGATCACGTGGCTATCATGCACTGATCATGTGGCTGATCATGCACTGATCACGTAGCTACCATACTGGTCACGTGACTGATCATGCACTGATCACGTAATGATCATGCACTGATCACGTGGCTGATCATGCACTGATCACGTGGCTGATCATGCACTGATCACGTGACTGATCATGCACTGATCACGTGACTGATCATGCACTGATCACGTGGCTATCATGCACTGATCACGTGGCTGATCATGCACTGATCACGTGCCTGATCATGCACTGATCACATGACTGATCATGCACTGATCACGTGACTGATCATGCACTGATCACGTGGCTATCATGCACTATCACGTGGCTGATCATGCAATGATCATGTAGCTACCATGTACTGGTCAGTGACTGATCATACACTGATCACGTGACTGATCATGCACTGATCACGTGGCTGATCATGCACTGATCACGTGCCTGATCATGCACTGATCACGTGACTGATCATGCACTGATCACATGGCTATCATGCACTGATCACGTGGCTGATCATGCACTGATCACGTGGCTGATCATGCACTGATACGTGACTGATCATGCACTGATCACATGACTATCATGCACTGATCACGTGGCTATCATGCACTATCACGTGGCTGATCATGCACTGATCATGTAGCTACCATGTACTGGTCACGTGACTGATCATGCACTGATCACGTGACTGATCATGCACTGATCACGTGGCTATCATGCACTGATCACGTGACTGATCATGCACTGATCACGTCTATATCATGCACTGATCACATGACTGATCATGCACTGATCACGTGGATGATCATGCACTGATCACGTGACTGATCATGCACTGATCACGTGGCTGATCATGCACTGATCACGTGACTTATCATGCACTGTTCACGTGACTGATCATGCACTGATCACGTGACTGATCATGCACTGATCACGTGGCTATCATGCACTACTCACGTGGCTGATCATGCAATGATCATGTAGCTACCATGTACTGGTCACGTGACTGATCATACACCCATCAGGTGACTGATCATGCACTGATCACGTGGCTATCATGCACTGATCACGTGGCTGATCATGCACTGATCACCTGCCTGATCATGCACTGATCACGTGACTGATCATGCACTGATCACGTGGCTATCATGCACTGATCACGTGGCTGATCATGCACTGATCACGTGGCTGATCATGCACTGATACCGTGACTGAGCATGGACTGATCACATGACTATCATGTAGTGATCACGTGACTTAATGGCGCTGATCATGTGACTGATCATGCGCTGATCATGTTTGCTATCATACACTGATCATGTGCCTCTGGAGGCAATAAACAAAGAGCTGAGTAGGCACGAATCAAACAGTCAGCAGGCAATAATCATGGAACTCAGGTGTGAGGAATCATGCTGCTCAGCTGGCAATAATCAAGCAGCTGAGCAGGCAGGAATTACGCAGCACAGCTGATAATTGTCAAGCAGATGACAGGCAGGAATCGTGCAGCTCAGCTGGCAATTGTCAAGCAGATGAGCAGACAGTAATCACGCAGCTCAGCAGGCCCAGATCACGTGACTGAGCATGCACTGTTCACGTGGCTGATCATACACTGATCACGTGACTGATCATGCACTGATCACGTGGCTATCATGCACTGATCACGTGGCTGATCATACACTGATCACGTGACTGATCATGCACTGATCACGTGGCTATCATGCACTGATCACGTGGCTGATCATGCACTGATCACGTGGCTGATCATGCACTGATCACGTGGCTGATCATGCACTGATCACGTGACTGATCATGCACTGATCACGTGGCTGATCATGCACTGATCACGTGGCTATCATGCACTGATCACGTGGCTGATCATGCACTGATCACGTGACTGATCATGCACTGATCACTGGCTATCATGCACTGATTAACTGGCTATCATGCACTGATCACGTGGCTGATCATGCACTGATCACGTGACTGATCATGCACTGATCACGTCTATATCATGCACTGATCACGTGACTGATCATGCACTGATCACGTGGATGATCATGCACTGATCATGCTGATCATGCACTGATCACGTGGCTATCATGCACTGATCACGTGGCTGATCATGCACTGATCACGTAGCTACATGCACTGATCACGTGACTGATCATGCACTGATCACGTAATTGATCATGCACTGATCACGTGACTTATCATGCACTGTTCACATGACTGATCATGCACTGATCACGTGACTGATCATGCACTGATCACGTGGCTATCATGCACTACTCACGTGGCTGATCATGCAATGATCATGTAGCTACCATGTACTGGTCACGTGACTGATCATACACCCATCAGGTGACTGATCATGCACTGATCACGTGGCTATCATGCACTGATCACGTGGCTGATCATGCACTGATCACCTGCCTGGTCATGCACTGATCACGTGACTGATCATGCACTGATCACGTGGCTATCATGAACTGATCACGTGGCTGATCATGCACTGATCACGTGGCTGATCATGCACTGATACCGTGACTGAGCATGGACTGATCACATGACTATCATGTAGTGATCACGTGACTTAATGGCGCTGATCATGTGACTGATCATGCGCTGATCATGTTTGCTATCATACACTGATCATGTGCCTCTGGAGGCAATAAACAAAGAGCTGAGTAGGCACGAATCAAACAGTCAGCAGGCAATAATCATGGAACTCAGGTGTGAGGAATCATGCTGCTCAGCTGGCAATAATCAAGCAGCTGAGCAGGCAGGAATTACGCAGCACAGCTGGCAATTGTCAAGCAGATGACAGGCAGGAATCGTGCAGCTCAGCTGGCAATTGTCAAGCAGATGAGCAGACAGTAATCACGCAGCTCAGCAGGCCCAGATCACGTGACTGAGCATGCACTGTTCACGTGGCTGATCATACACTGATCACGTGACTGATCATGCACTGATCACGTGGCTATCATGCACTGATCACGTGGCTGATCATACACTGATCACGTGACTGATCATGCACTGATCACGTGGCTATCATGCACTGATCACGTGGCTGATCATGCACTGATCACGTGACTGATCATGCACTGATCACGTGGCTATCATGCACTGATCACGTGGCTGATCATGCACTGATCACGTGACTGATCATGCACTGATCACGTGGCTGATCATGCACTGATCACGTGACTGATCATGCACTGATCACGTGGCTGATCATGCACTGATCACGTGGCTATCATGCACTGATCACGTGGCTGATCATGCACTGATCACGTGACTGATCATGCACTGATCACTGGCTATCATGCACTGATCACTGGCTATCATGCACTGATCACGTGGCTGATCATGCACTGATCACGTGACTGATCATGCACTGATCACGTCTATATCATGCACTGATCACGTGACTGATCATGCACTGATCACGTGGATGATCATGCACTGATCATGTGACTGATCATGCACTGATCACGTGGCTATCATGCACTGATCACGTGGCTGATCATGCAATGATCACGTAGCTACCATGTACTGGTCACGTGACTGATCATGCACTGATCACGTAATTGATCATGCACTGATCACGTGACTGATCATGCACTGATCACGTGACTGATCATGCACTGATCACGTGACTGATCATGCACTGATCACGTGGCTATCATGCACTGATCACGTGGCTGATCATGCACTGATCACGTAGCTATCATGCACTGATCACGTGACTGATCATGCACTGATCACGTGACTGATCATGCACTGATCACGTGGCTGATCATGCACTGATCACGTGGCTGATCATGCACTGATCACGTGACTGATCATGCACTGATCACGTGACTGATCATGCACTGATCACGTGACTGATCATGCACTGATCACGTGGCTGATCATGCACTGATCACGTGACTGATCATGCACTGATCACATGCTGATCATGCACTGATCACGTGACTGATCATGCACTGATCACGTGGCTATCATGCACTACTCACGTGGCTGATCATGCAATGATCATGTAGCTACCATGTACTGGTCACGTGACTGATCATACACCCATCAGGTGACTGATCATGCACTGATCACGTGGCTGATCATGCACTGATCACCTGACTGATCATGCACTGATCACGTGACTGATCATGCACTGATCACATAGCTATCATGAACTGATCACGTGGCTGATCATGCACTGATCACGTGGCTGATCATGCACTGATACCGTGACTGAGCATGGACTGATCACATGACTATCATGTAGTGATCACGTGACTTAATGGCGCTGATCATGTGACTGATCATGCACTGATCATGTTTGCTATCATACACTGATCATGTGCCTCTGGAGGCAATAAACAAAGAGCTGAGTAGGCACGAATCAAACAGTCAGCAGGCAATAATCATGGAACTCAGGTGTGAGGAATCATGCTGCTCAGCTGGCAATAATCAAGCAGCTGAGCAGGCAGGAATTACGCAGCACAGCTGGCAATTGTCAAGCAGATGACAGGCAGGAATCGTGCAGCTCAGCTGGCAATTGTCAAGCAGATGAGCAGACAGTAATCACGCAGCTCAGCAGGCCCTGATCACGTGACTGAGCATGCACTGTTCACGTGGCTGATCATACACTGATCACGTGATGATCATGCACTGATCACTTGGATATCATGCACTGATCACGTGGCTGATCATACACTGTTCACGTGTCTGACCATGCACTGATCACGTGGCTGATCATACACTGCTCACGTAACTGATCATGCACTGATCACGTGGCTATCATGCACTGATCACGTGGCTGAACATGCACTGTTCACGTGGCTGATCACACACCTGTCACGTGACATATCATGCACTGATCACGTGGCACTCATGCACTGATCACGTGGCTGATCATACTCTGCTCACGTAACTCATCATGCACACATCACGTGGCTATCATGCACTGCTCACGTGGCTCGTCATGGAATGATCACGTAGCTACCATATACTGGTCACGTGACTGATCATGCACAGATCACGTAAATGATCATGCACTGTTCACGTGACTGATCATGTACTGATCACGTGACTGATCATGCACTGATCACGTGGCTATCATGCTCTGCTCACGTGGCTGATCATGCAACGATCACGTAGCAACCATGTACTGGTCACGTGACTGATCATGCACTGATCACGTAATTGATCCTGCACTGATCACGTGGCTCATCATGCACTGATCACGTGGCTGATCACACATGTATCACGTGACTGATCATGCACTGATCACGTGGCTATCATGCACTGATCACGTGGCTATCATGCACTGATCACGTGGATATCATGCACTGATCACGTGGCTGATCACACACGTATCACATGACTGATCATGCACTGATCACGTGGCTATCATGCACTGATCACGTGGCTATCATGCACTGATCACGTGGCTGATCATGCACTGATCACGTAGCTACCATGTACTGATCACGTGACTGATCATGCACTGATCACGTGGCTGATCATGCACTGATCACGTGACTGATCATGCACTGATCACGTGACTGATCATGCACTGATCACGTGACTGATCATGCACTGATCACGTGGCTATCATGCACTGATCACGTGGCTGATCATGCACTGATCACGTAGCTATCATGCACTGATCACGTGACTGATCATGCACTGATCACGTAACTGATCATGCACTGATCACGTGGCTGATCATGCACTGATCACGTGGCTGATCATGCACTGATCACGTGACTGATCATGCACTGATCACGTGACTGATCATGCACTGATCACGTGGCTATCATGCACTGATCACGTGGCTGATCATGCACTGATCACGTGGCTGATCATGCACTGATCACGTGACTGATCATGCACTGATCACGTGACTGATCATGCACTGATCACGTGGCTATCATGCACTGATCACGTGGCTGATCATGCACTGATCACGTAGCTACCATGTACTGTCAGTGACTGATCATGCACTGATCACGTGACTGATCATGCACTGATCACGTGGCTATCATGCACTGATCACGTGGCTGATCATGCACTGATCACGTGGCTGATCATGCACTGATCACGTGACTGATCATGCACTGATCACATGCTGATCATGCACTGATCACGTGGCTGATCATGCACTGATCACGTGGCTATCATGCACTATCACGTGGCTGATCATGCAATGATCATGTAGCTACCATGTACTGGTCACGTGACTGATCATACACCCATCAGTGACTGATCATGCACTGATCACGTGGCTGATCATGCACTGATCACGTGCCTGATCATGCACTGATCACGTGACTGATCATGCACTGATCACATAGCTATCATGAACTGATCACGTGGCTGATCATGCACTGATCACGTGGCTGATCATGCACTGATACCGTGACTGAGCATGGACTGATCACATGACTATCATGTAGTGATCACGTGACTTAATGGCGCTGATCATGTGACTGATCATGCACTGATCATGTTTGCTATCATACACTGATCATGTGCCTCTGGAGGCAATAAACAAAGAGCTGAGTAGGCACGAATCAAACAGTCAGCAGGCAATAATCATGGAACTCAGGTGTGAGGAATCATGCTGCTCAGCTGGCAATAATCAAGCAGCTGAGCAGGCAGGAATTACGCAGCACAGCTGGCAATTGTCAAGCAGATGACAGGCAGGAATCGTGCAGCTCAGCTGGCAATTGTCAAGCAGATGAGCAGACAGTAATCACGCAGCTCAGCAGGCCCTGATCACGTGACTGAGCATGCACTGTTCACGTGGCTGATCATACACTGATCACGTGATGATCATGCACTGATCACTTGGATATCATGCACTGATCACGTGGCTGATCATACACTGTTCACGTGTCTGACCATGCACTGATCACGTGGCTGATCATACACTGCTCACGTAACTGATCATGCACTGATCACGTGGCTATCATGCACTGATCACGTGGCTGAACATGCACTGTTCACGTGGCTGATCACACACCTGTCACGTGACATATCATGCACTGATCACGTGGCACTCATGCACTGATCACGTGGCTGATCATACTCTGCTCACGTAACTGATCATGCACACATCACGTGGCTATCATGCACTGCTCACGTGGCTCGTCATGGAATGATCACGTAGCTACCATATACTGGTCACGTGACTGATCATGCACTGATCACGTAAATGATCATGCACTGTTCACGTGACTGATCATGTACTGATCACGTGACTGATCATGCACTGATCACGTGGCTATCATGCACTGCTCACGTGGCTGATCATGCAACGATCACGTAGCAACCATGTACTGGTCACGTGACTGATCATGCACTGATCACGTAATTGATCATGCACTGATCACGTGGCTCATCATGCACTGATCACGTGGCTGATCACACATGTATCACGTGACTGATCATGCACTGATCACGTGGCTCTCATGCACTGATCACGTGGCTATCATGCACTGATCACGTGGATATCATGCACTGATCACGTGGCTGATCACACACGTATCACATGACTGATCATGCACTGATCACGTGGCTATCATGCACTGATCACGTGGCTATCATGCACTGATCACGTGGCTGATCATGCAATGATCACGTAGCTACCATGTACTGATCACGTGACTGATCATGCACTGATCACGTAATTGATCATGCACTGATCACGTGACTGATCATGCACTGATCACGTGACTGATCATGCACTGATCACGTGACTGATCATGCACTGATCACGTGGCTATCATGCACTGATCACGTGGCTGATCATGCACTGATCACGTAGCTACCATGCACTGATCACGTGACTGATCATGCACTGATCACGTAATTGATCATGCACTGATCACGTGGCTGATCATGCACTGATCACGTGGCTGATCATGCACTGATCACGTGACTGATCATGCACTGATCACGTGACTGATCATGCACTGATCACGTGGCTATCATGCACTGATCACGTGGCTGATCATGCACTGATCACGTGCCTGATCATGCACTGATCACATGACTGATCATGCACTGATCACGTGACTGATCATGCACTGATCACGTGGCTATCATGCACTATCACGTGGCTGATCATGCACTGATCACGTAGCTACCATGTACTGGTCACGTGACTGATCATGCACTGATCACGTGACTGATCATGCACTGATCACGTGGCTATCATGCACTGATCACGTGGCTGATCATGCACTGATCACGTGCCTGATCATGCACTGATCACGTGACTGATCATGCACTGATCACGTGGCTATCATGCACTGATCACGTGGCTGATCATGCACTGATCACGTGGCTGATCATGCACTGATCACGTGACTGATCATGCACTGATCACGTGACTATCATGCACTGATCACGTGGCTATCATGCACTGATCACGTGGCTGATCATGCACTGATCACGTAGCTACATGCACTGATCACGTGACTGATCATGCACTGATCACGTGACTGATCATGCACTGATCACGTGGCTATCATGCACTGATCACGTGACTGATCATGCACTGATCACGTCTATATCATGCACTGATCACGTGACTGATCATGCACTGATCACGTGGCTGATCATGCACTGATCACGTGACTGATCATGCACTGATCACGTGGCTGATCATGCACTGATCACGTGACTGATCATGCACTGTTCACGTGACTGATCATGCACTGATCACGTGACTGATCATGCACTGATCACGTGGCTATCATGCACTACTCACGTGGCTGATCATGCAATGATCATGTAGCTACCATGTACTGGTCACGTGACTGATCATACACCCATCAGGTGACTGATCATGCACTGATCACGTGGCTATCATGCACTGATCACGTGGCTGATCATGCACTGATCACGTGCCTGATCATGCACTGATCACGTGACTGATCATGCACTGATCACGTGGCTATCATGCACTGATCACGTGGCTGATCATGCACTGATCACGTGGCTGATCATGCACTGATACCGTGACTGAGCATGGACTGATCACATGACTATCATGTAGTGATCACGTGACTTAATGGCGCTGATCATGTGACTGATCATGCGCTGATCATGTTTGCTATCATACACTGATCATGTGCCTCTGGAGGCAATAAACAAAGAGCTGAGTAGGCACGAATCAAACAGTCAGCAGGCAATAATCATGGAACTCAGGTGTGAGGAATCATGCTGCTCAGCTGGCAATAATCAAGCAGCTGAGCAGGCAGGAATTACGCAGCACAGCTGGCAATTGTCAAGCAGATGACAGGCAGGAATCGTGCAGCTCAGCTGGCAATTGTCAAGCAGATGAGCAGACAGTAATCACGCAGCTCAGCAGGCCCTGATCACGTGACTGAGCATGCACTGTTCACGTGGCTGATCATACACTGATCACGTGACTGATCATGCACTGATCACGTGGCTATCATGCACTGATCACGTGGCTGATCATACACTGATCACGTGACTGATCATGCACTGATCACGTGGCTATCATGCACTGATCACGTGGCTGATCATGCACTGATCACGTGGCTGATCATGCACTGATCACGTGGCTGATCATGCACTGATCACGTGACTGATCATGCACTGATCACGTGGCTGATCATGCACTGATCACGTGGCTATCATGCACTGATCACGTGGCTGATCATGCACTGATCACGTGACTGATCATGCACTGATCACTGGCTATCATGCACTGATCACTGGCTATCATGCACTGATCACGTGGCTGATCATGCACTGATCACGTGACTGATCATGCACTGATCACGTCTATATCATGCACTGATCACGTGACTGATCATGCACTGATCACGTGGATGATCATGCACTGATCATGTGACTGATCATGCACTGATCACGTGGCTATCATGCACTGATCACGTGGCTGATCATGCACTGATCACGTAGCTATCATGCACTGATCACGTGACTGATCATGCACTGATCACGTAATTGATCATGCACTGATCACGTGACTTATCATGCACTGATCACGTGACTGATCATGCACTGATCACGTGACTGATCATGCACTGATCACGTGGCTATCATGCACTACTCACGTGGCTGATCATGCAATGATCATGTAGCTACCATGTACTGGTCACGTGACTGATCATACACCCATCAGGTGACTGATCATGCACTGATCACGTGGCTATCATGCACTGATCACGTGGCTGATCATGCACTGATCACGTGCCTGATCATGCACTGATCACGTGACTGATCATGCACTGATCACGTGGCTATCATGAACTGATCACGTGGCTGATCATGCACTGATCACGTGGCTGATCATGCACTGATACCGTGACTGAGCATGGACTGATCACATGACTATCATGTAGTGATCACGTGACTTAATGGCGCTGATCATGTGACTGATCATGCGCTGATCATGTTTGCTATCATACACTGATCATGTGCCTCTGGAGGCAATAAACAAAGAGCTGAGTAGGCACGAATCAAACAGTCAGCAGGCAATAATCATGGAACTCAGGTGTGAGGAATCATGCTGCTCAGCTGGCAATAATCAAGCAGCTGAGCAGGCAGGAATTACGCAGCACAGCTGGCAATTGTCAAGCAGATGACAGGCAGGAATCGTGCAGCTCAGCTGGCAATTGTCAAGCAGATGAGCAGACAGTAATCACGCAGCTCAGCAGGCCCAGATCACGTGACTGAGCATGCACTGTTCACGTGGCTGATCATACACTGATCACGTGACTGATCATGCACTGATCACGTGGCTATCATGCACTGATCACGTGGCTGATCATACACTGATCACGTGACTGATCATGCACTGATCACGTGGCTATCATGCACTGATCACGTGGCTGATCATGCTGATCACGTGACTGATCATGCACTGATCACGTGGCTATCATGCACTGATCACGTGGCTGATCATGCACTGATCACGTGGCTGATCATGCACTGATCACGTGGCTGATCATGCACTGATCACGTGACTGATCATGCACTGATCACGTGGCTGATCATGCACTGATCACGTGGCTATCATGCACTGATCACGTGGCTGATCATGCACTGATCACGTGACTGATCATGCACTGATCACTGGCTATCATGCACTGATCACTGGCTATCATGCACTGATCACGTGGCTGATCATGCACTGATCACGTGACTGATCATGCACTGATCACGTCTATATCATGCACTGATCACGTGACTGATCATGCACTGATCACGTGGATGATCATGCACTGATCATGTGACTGATCATGCACTGATCACGTGGCTATCATGCACTGATCACGTGGCTGATCATGCAATGATCACGTAGCTACCATGTACTGATCACGTGACTGATCATGCACTGATCACGTAATTGATCATGCACTGATCACGTGACTGATCATGCACTGATCACGTGACTGATCATGCACTGATCACGTGACTGATCATGCACTGATCACGTGGCTATCATGCACTGATCACGTGGCTGATCATGCACTGATCACGTAGCTACCATGCACTGATCACGTGACTGATCATGCACTGATCACGTGACTGATCATGCACTGATCACGTGGCTGATCATGCACTGATCACGTGGCTGATCATGCACTGATCACGTGACTGATCATGCACTGATCACGTGACTGATCATGCACTGATCACGTGACTGATCATGCACTGATCACGTGGCTGATCATGCACTGATCACGTGACTGATCATGCACTGATCACATGCTGATCATGCACTGATCACGTGGCTGATCATGCACTGATCACGTGGCTATCATGCACTACTCACGTGGCTGATCATGCAATGATCATGTAGCTACCATGTACTGGTCACGTGACTGATCATACACCCATCAGGTGACTGATCATGCACTGATCACGTGGCTGATCATGCACTGATCACGTGCCTGATCATGCACTGATCACGTGACAAATCATGCACTGATCACATAGCTATCATGAACTGATCACGTGGCTGATCATGCACTGATCACGTGGCTGATCATGCACTGATACCGTGACTGAGCATGGACTGATCACATGACTATCATGTAGTGATCACGTGACTTAATGGCGCTGATCATGTGACTGATCATGCACTGATCATGTTTGCTATCATACACTGATCATGTGCCTCTGGAGGCAATAAACAAAGAGCTGAGTAGGCACGAATCAAACAGTCAGCAGGCAATAATCATGGAACTCAGGTGTGAGGAATCATGCTGCTCAGCTGGCAATAATCAAGCAGCTGAGCAGGCAGGAATTACGCAGCACAGCTGGCAATTGTCAAGCAGATGACAGGCAGGAATCGTGCAGCTCAGCTGGCAATTGTCAAGCAGATGAGCAGACAGTAATCACGCAGCTCAGCAGGCCCTGATCACGTGACTGAGCATGCACTGTTCACGTGGCTGATCATACACTGATCACGTGATGATCATGCACTGATCACTTGGATATCATGCACTGATCACGTGGCTGATCATACACTGTTCACGTGTCTGACCATGCACTGATCACGTGGCTGATCATACACTGCTCACGTAACTGATCATGCACTGATCACGTGGCTATCATGCACTGATCACGTGGCTGAACATGCACTGTTCACGTGGCTGATCACACACCTGTCACGTGACATATCATGCACTGATCACGTGGCACTCATGCACTGATCACGTGGCTGATCATACTCTGCTCACGTAACTCATCATGCACACATCACGTGGCTATCATGCACTGCTCACGTGGCTCGTCATGGAATGATCACGTAGCTACCATATACTGGTCACGTGACTGATCATGCACAGATCACGTAAATGATCATGCACTGTTCACGTGACTGATCATGTACTGATCACGTGACTGATCATGCACTGATCACGTGGCTATCATGCTCTGCTCACGTGGCTGATCATGCAACGATCACGTAGCAACCATGTACTGGTCACGTGACTGATCATGCACTGATCACGTAATTGATCCTGCACTGATCACGTGGCTCATCATGCACTGATCACGTGGCTGATCACACATGTATCACGTGACTGATCATGCACTGATCACGTGGCTCATGCACTGATCACGTGGCTATCATGCACTGATCACGTGGATATCATGCACTGATCACGTGGCTGATCACACACGTATCACATGACTGATCATGCACTGATCACGTGGCTATCATGCACTGATCACGTGGCTATCATGCACTGATCACGTGGCTGATCATGCACTGATCACGTAGCTATCATGTACTGATCACGTGACTGATCATGCACTGATCACGTGGCTGATCATGCACTGATCACGTGACTGATCATGCACTGATCACGTGGCTGATCATGCACTGATCACGTGACTGATCATGCACTGATCACGTGGCTATCATGCACTGATCACGTGGCTGATCATGCACTGATCACGTGGCTATCATGCACTGATCACGTGACTGATCATGCACTGATCACGTGACTGATCATGCACTGATCACGTGGCTGATCATGCACTGATCACGTGGCTGATCATGCACTGATCACGTGACTGATCATGCACTGATCACGTGACTGATCATGCACTGATCACGTGGCTATCATGCACTGATCACGTGGCTGATCATGCACTGATCACGTGACTGATCATGCACTGATCACATGACTGATCATGCACTGATCACGTGACTGATCATGCACTGATCACGTGGCTATCATGCACTGATCACGTGGCTGATCATGCACTGATCACGTAGCTACCATGCACTGTCAGTGACTGATCATGCACTGATCACGTGACTGATCATGCACTGATCACGTGGCTATCATGCACTGATCACGTGGCTGATCATGCACTGATCACGTGGCTGATCATGCACTGATCACGTGACTGATCATGCACTGATCACATGGCTGATCATGCACTGATCACGTGGCTGATCATGCACTGATCACGTGGCTATCATGCACTATCACGTGGCTGATCATGCAATGATCATGTAGCTACCATGTACTGGTCACGTGACTGATCATACACCCATCAGTGACTGATCATGCACTGATCACGTGGCTGATCATGCACTGATCACGTGCCTGATCATGCACTGATCACGTGACTGATCATGCACTGATCACATGGCTATCATGAACTGATCACGTGGCTGATCATGCACTGATCACGTGGCTGATCATGCACTGATACCGTGACTGAGCATGGACTGATCACATGACTATCATGTAGTGATCACGTGACTTAATGGCGCTGATCATGTGACTGATCATGCACTGATCATGTTTGCTATCATACACTGATCATGTGCCTCTGGAGGCAATAAACAAAGAGCTGAGTAGGCACGAATCAAACAGTCAGCAGGCAATAATCATGGAACTCAGGTGTGAGGAATCATGCTGCTCAGCTGGCAATAATCAAGCAGCTGAGCAGGCAGGAATTACGCAGCACAGCTGGCAATTGTCAAGCAGATGACAGGCAGGAATCGTGCAGCTCAGCTGGCAATTGTCAAGCAGATGAGCAGACAGTAATCACGCAGCTCAGCAGGCCCTGATCACGTGACTGAGCATGCACTGTTCACGTGGCTGATCATACACTGATCACGTGATGATCATGCACTGATCACTTGGATATCATGCACTGATCACGTGGCTGATCATACACTGTTCACGTGTCTGACCATGCACTGATCACGTGGCTGATCATACACTGCTCACGTAACTGATCATGCACTGATCACGTGGCTATCATGCACTGATCACGTGGCTGAACATGCACTGTTCACGTGGCTGATCACACACCTGTCACGTGACATATCATGCACTGATCACGTGGCACTCATGCACTGATCACGTGGCTGATCATACTCTGCTCACGTAACTGATCATGCACACATCACGTGGCTATCATGCACTGCTCACGTGGCTGTCATGGAATGATCACGTAGCTACCATATACTGGTCACGTGACTGATCATGCACAGATCACGTAAATGATCATGCACTGTTCACGTGACTGATCATGTACTGATCACGTGACTGATCATGCACTGATCACGTGGCTATCATGCACTGCTCACGTGGCTGATCATGCAACGATCACGTAGCAACCATGTACTGGTCACGTGACTGATCATGCACTGATCACGTAATTGATCATGCACTGATCACGTGGCTCATCATGCACTGATCACGTGGCTGATCACACATCACGTGACTGATCATGCACTGATCACGTGGCTCATGCACTGATCACGTGGCTATCATGCACTGATCACGTGGATATCATGCACTGATCACGTGGCTGATCACACACGTATCACATGACTGATCATGCACTGATCACGTGGCTATCATGCACTGATCACGTGGCTATCATGCACTGATCACGTGGCTGATCATGCAATGATCACGTAGCTATCATGTACTGGTCACGTGACTGATCATGCACTGATCACGTAATGATCATGCACTGATCACGTGACTGATCATGCACTGATCACGTGACTGATCATGCACTGATCACGTGACTGATCATGCACTGATCACGTGGCTATCATGCACTGATCACGTGGCTGATCATGCACTGATCACGTAGCTACCATGCACTGATCACGTGACTGATCATGCACTGATCACGTAATTCATGCACTGATCACGTGGCTGATCATGCACTGATCACGTGGCTGATCATGCACTGATCACGTGACTGATCATGCACTGATCACGTGACTGATCATGCACTGATCACGTGGCTATCATGCACTGATCACGTGGCTGATCATGCACTGATCACGTGCTGATCATGCACTGATCACATGACTGATCATGCACTGATCACGTGACTGATCATGCACTGATCACGTGGCTATCATGCACTGATCACGTGGCTGATCATGCACTGATCACGTAGCTATGTACTGGTCACGTGACTGATCATGCACTGATCACGTGACTGATCATGCACTGATCACGTGGCTATCATGCACTGATCACGTGGCTGATCATGCACTGATCACGTGACTGATCATGCACTGATCACGTGACTGATCATGCACTGATCACGTGGCTATCATGCACTGATCACGTGGCTGATCATGCACTGATCACGTGGCTGATCATGCACTGATCACGTGACTGATCATGCACTGATCACGTGACTATCATGCACTGATCACGTGGCTATCATGCACTGATCACGTGGCTGATCATGCACTGATCATGTAGCTACCATGTACTGGTCACGTGACTGATCATGCACTGATCACGTGACTGATCATGCACTGATCACGTGGCTATCATGCACTGATCACGTGACTGATCATGCACTGATCACGTCTATATCATGCACTGATCACGTGACTGATCATGCACTGATCACGTGGATGATCATGCACTGATCACGTGACTGATCATGCACTGATCACGTGGCTGATCATGCACTGATCACGTGACTGATCATGCACTGATCACGTGACTGATCATGCACTGATCACGTGACTGATCATGCACTGATCACGTGGCTATCATGCACTACTCACGTGGCTGATCATGCAATGATCATGTAGCTACCATGTACTGGTCACGTGACTGATCATACACCCATCAGGTGACTGATCATGCACTGATCACGTGGCTATCATGCACTGATCACGTGGCTGATCATGCACTGATCACGTGCCTGATCATGCACTGATCACGTGACTGATCATGCACTGATCACGTGGCTATCATGCACTGATCACGTGGCTGATCATGCACTGATCACGTGGCTGATCATGCACTGATACCGTGACTGAGCATGGACTGATCACATGACTATCATGTAGTGATCACGTGACTTAATGGCGCTGATCATGTGACTGATCATGCGCTGATCATGTTTGCTATCATACACTGATCATGTGCCTCTGGAGGCAATAAACAAAGAGCTGAGTAGGCACGAATCAAACAGTCAGCAGGCAATAATCATGGAACTCAGGTGTGAGGAATCATGCTGCTCAGCTGGCAATAATCAAGCAGCTGAGCAGGCAGGAATTACGCAGCACAGCTGGCAATTGTCAAGCAGATGACAGGCAGGAATCGTGCAGCTCAGCTGGCAATTGTCAAGCAGATGAGCAGACAGTAATCACGCAGCTCAGCAGGCCCTGATCACGTGACTGAGCATGCACTGTTCACGTGGCTGATCATACACTGATCACGTGACTGATCATGCACTGATCACGTGGCTATCATGCACTGATCACGTGGCTGATCATACACTGATCACGTGACTGATCATGCACTGATCACGTGGCTGATCATGCACTGATCACGTGGCTGATCATGCACTGATCACGTGGCTGATCATGCACTGATCACGTGGCTGATCATGCACTGATCACGTGACTGATCATGCACTGATCACGTGGCTGATCATGCACTGATCACGTGGCTATCATGCACTGATCACGTGGCTGATCATGCACTGATCACGTGACTGATCATGCACTGATCACTGGCTATCATGCACTGATCACTGGCTATCATGCACTGATCACGTGGCTGATCATGCACTGATCACGTGACTGATCATGCACTGATCACGTCTATATCATGCACTGATCACGTGACTGATCATGCACTGATCACGTGGATGATCATGCACTGATCACGTGACTGATCATGCACTGATCACGTGGCTATCATGCACTGATCACGTGGCTGATCATGCACTGATCACGTAGCTATCATGCACTGATCACGTGACTGATCATGCACTGATCACGTAATTGATCATGCACTGATCACGTGACTTATCATGCACTGATCACGTGACTGATCATGCACTGATCACGTGACTGATCATGCACTGATCACGTGGCTATCATGCACTACTCACGTGGCTGATCATGCAATGATCATGTAGCTACCATGTACTGGTCACGTGACTGATCATACACCCATCAGGTGACTGATCATGCACTGATCACGTGGCTATCATGCACTGATCACGTGGCTGATCATGCACTGATCACGTGCCTGATCATGCACTGATCACGTGACTGATCATGCACTGATCACGTGGCTGATCATGCACTGATCACGTGGCTGATCATGCACTGATCACGTGGCTGATCATGCACTGATACCGTGACTGAGCATGGACTGATCACATGACTATCATGTAGTGATCACGTGACTTAATGGCGCTGATCATGTGACTGATCATGCGCTGATCATGTTTGCTATCATACACTGATCATGTGCCTCTGGAGGCAATAAACAAAGAGCTGAGTAGGCACGAATCAAACAGTCAGCAGGCAATAATCATGGAACTCAGGTGTGAGGAATCATGCTGCTCAGCTGGCAATAATCAAGCAGCTGAGCAGGCAGGAATTACGCAGCACAGCTGGCAATTGTCAAGCAGATGACAGGCAGGAATCGTGCAGCTCAGCTGGCAATTGTCAAGCAGATGAGCAGACAGTAATCACGCAGCTCAGCAGGCCCAGATCACGTGACTGAGCATGCACTGTTCACGTGGCTGATCATACACTGATCACGTGACTGATCATGCACTGATCACGTGGCTATCATGCACTGATCACGTGGCTGATCATACACTGATCACGTGACTGATCATGCACTGATCACGTGGCTATCATGCACTGATCACGTGGCTGATCATGCACTGATCACGTGACTGATCATGCACTGATCACGTGGCTATCATGCACTGATCACGTGGCTGATCATGCACTGATCACGTGGCTGATCATGCACTGATCACGTGGCTGATCATGCACTGATCACGTGACTGATCATGCACTGATCACGTGGCTGATCATGCACTGATCACGTGGCTATCATGCACTGATCACGTGGCTGATCATGCACTGATCACGTGACTGATCATGCACTGATCACTGGCTATCATGCACTGATCACTGGCTATCATGCACTGATCACGTGGCTGATCATGCACTGATCACGTGACTGATCATGCACTGATCACGTCTATATCATGCACTGATCACGTGACTGATCATGCACTGATCACGTGGATGATCATGCACTGATCATGTGACTGATCATGCACTGATCACGTGGCTATCATGCACTGATCACGTGGCTGATCATGCAATGATCACGTAGCTACCATGTACTGGTCACGTGACTGATCATGCACTGATCACGTAATTGATCATGCACTGATCACGTGACTGATCATGCACTGATCACGTGACTGATCATGCACTGATCACGTGACTGATCATGCACTGATCACGTGGCTATCATGCACTGATCACGTGGCTGATCATGCACTGATCACGTAGCTACCATGCACTGATCACGTGACTGATCATGCACTGATCACGTGACTGATCATGCACTGATCACGTGGCTGATCATGCACTGATCACGTGGCTGATCATGCACTGATCACGTGACTGATCATGCACTGATCACGTGACTGATCATGCACTGATCACGTGGCTGATCATGCACTGATCACGTGACTGATCATGCACTGATCACATGCTGATCATGCACTGATCACGTGACTGATCATGCACTGATCACGTGGCTATCATGCACTACTCACGTGGCTGATCATGCAATGATCATGTAGCTACCATGTACTGGTCACGTGACTGATCATACACCCATCAGGTGACTGATCATGCACTGATCACGTGGCTGATCATGCACTGATCACGTGCCTGATCATGCACTGATCACGTGACTGATCATGCACTGATCACATGGCTATCATGAACTGATCACGTGGCTGATCATGCACTGATCACGTGGCTGATCATGCACTGATACCGTGACTGAGCATGGACTGATCACATGACTATCATGTAGTGATCACGTGACTTAATGGCGCTGATCATGTGACTGATCATGCACTGATCATGTTTGCTATCATACACTGATCATGTGCCTCTGGAGGCAATAAACAAAGAGCTGAGTAGGCACGAATCAAACAGTCAGCAGGCAATAATCATGGAACTCAGCTGTGAGGAATCATGCTGCTCAGCTGGCAATAATCAAGCAGCTGAGCAGGCAGGAATTACGCAGCACAGCTGGCAATTGTCAAGCAGATGACAGGCAGGAATCGTGCAGCTCAGCTGGCAATTGTCAAGCAGATGAGCAGACAGTAATCACGCAGCTCAGCAGGCCCTGATCACGTGACTGAGCATGCACTGTTCACGTGGCTGATCATACACTGATCACGTGATGATCATGCACTGATCACTTGGATATCATGCACTGATCACGTGGCTGATCATACACTGTTCACGTGTCTGACCATGCACTGATCACGTGGCTGATCATACACTGCTCACGTAACTGATCATGCACTGATCACGTGGCTATCATGCACTGATCACGTGGCTGAACATGCACTGTTCACGTGGCTGATCACACACCTGTCACGTGACATATCATGCACTGATCACGTGGCACTCATGCACTGATCACGTGGCTGATCATACTCTGCTCACGTAACTCATCATGCACACATCACGTGGCTATCATGCACTGCTCACGTGGCTCGTCATGGAATGATCACGTAGCTACCATATACTGGTCACGTGACTGATCATGCACAGATCACGTAAATGATCATGCACTGTTCACGTGACTGATCATGTACTGATCACGTGACTGATCATGCACTGATCACGTGGCTATCATGCACTGCTCACGTGGCTGATCATGCAACGATCACGTAGCAACCATGTACTGGTCACGTGACTGATCATGCACTGATCACGTAATTGATCATGCACTGATCACGTGGCTCATCATGCACTGATCACGTGGCTGATCACACATGTATCACGTGACTGATCATGCACTGATCACGTGGCTATCATGCACTGATCACGTGGCTATCATGCACTGATCACGTGGATATCATGCACTGATCACGTGGCTGATCACACACGATCACATGACTGATCATGCACTGATCACGTGGCTATCATGCACTGATCACGTGGCTATCATGCACTGATCACGTGGCTGATCATGCACTGATCACGTAGCTATCATGCACTGATCACGTGACTGATCATGCACTGATCACGTGGCTGATCATGCACTGATCACGTGACTGATCATGCACTGATCACGTGGCTGATCATGCACTGATCACGTGACTGATCATGCACTGATCACGTGGCTATCATGCACTGATCACGTGGCTGATCATGCACTGATCACGTAGCTATCATGCACTGATCACGTGACTGATCATGCACTGATCACGTAATTGATCATGCACTGATCACGTGGCTGATCATGCACTGATCACGTGGCTGATCATGCACTGATCACGTGACTGATCATGCACTGATCACGTGACTGATCATGCACTGATCACGTGGCTATCATGCACTGATCACGTGGCTGATCATGCACTGATCACGTGGCTGATCATGCACTGATCACGTGACTGATCATGCACTGATCACGTGACTGATCATGCACTGATCACGTGGCTATCATGCACTGATCACGTGGCTGATCATGCACTGATCACGTAGCTACCATGCACTGTCAGTGACTGATCATGCACTGATCACGTGACTGATCATGCACTGATCACGTGGCTATCATGCACTGATCACGTGGCTGATCATGCACTGATCACGTGGCTGATCATGCACTGATCACGTGACTGATCATGCACTGATCACATGCTGATCATGCACTGATCACGTGACTGATCATGCACTGATCACGTGGCTATCATGCACTATCACGTGGCTGATCATGCAATGATCATGTAGCTACCATGTACTGGTCACGTGACTGATCATACACCCATCAGTGACTGATCATGCACTGATCACGTGGCTGATCATGCACTGATCACGTGACTGATCATGCACTGATCACGTGACTGATCATGCACTGATCACATGGCTATCATGAACTGATCACGTGGCTGATCATGCACTGATCACGTGGCTGATCATGCACTGATACCGTGACTGAGCATGGACTGATCACATGACTATCATGTAGTGATCACGTGACTTAATGGCGCTGATCATGTGACTGATCATGCACTGATCATGTTTGCTATCATACACTGATCATGTGCCTCTGGAGGCAATAAACAAAGAGCTGAGTAGGCACGAATCAAACAGTCAGCAGGCAATAATCATGGAACTCAGGTGTGAGGAATCATGCTGCTCAGCTGGCAATAATCAAGCAGCTGAGCAGGCAGGAATTACGCAGCACAGCTGGCAATTGTCAAGCAGATGACAGGCAGGAATCGTGCAGCTCAGCTGGCAATTGTCAAGCAGATGAGCAGACAGTAATCACGCAGCTCAGCAGGCCCTGATCACGTGACTGAGCATGCACTGTTCACGTGGCTGATCATACACTGATCACGTGATGATCATGCACTGATCACTTGGATATCATGCACTGATCACGTGGCTGATCATACACTGTTCACGTGTCTGACCATGCACTGATCACGTGGCTGATCATACACTGCTCACGTAACTGATCATGCACTGATCACGTGGCTATCATGCACTGATCACGTGGCTGAACATGCACTGTTCACGTGGCTGATCACACACCTGTCACGTGACATATCATGCACTGATCACGTGGCACTCATGCACTGATCACGTGGCTGATCATACACTGCTCACGTAACTGATCATGCACACATCACGTGGCTATCATGCACTGCTCACGTGGCTGTCATGGAATGATCACGTAGCTACCATATACTGGTCACGTGACTGATCATGCACTGATCACGTAAATGATCATGCACTGTTCACGTGACTGATCATGTACTGATCACGTGACTGATCATGCACTGATCACGTGGCTATCATGCACTGCTCACGTGGCTGATCATGCAACGATCACGTAGCAACCATGTACTGGTCACGTGACTGATCATGCACTGATCACGTAATTGATCATGCACTGATCACGTGGCTCATCATGCACTGATCACGTGGCTGATCACACATGATCACGTGACTGATCATGCACTGATCACGTGGCTATCATGCACTGATCACGTGGCTATCATGCACTGATCACGTGGCTGATCATGCACTGATCACGTGACTGATCATGCACTGATCACGTGGCTATCATGCACTGATCACGTGGCTATCATGCACTGATCACGTGGCTGATCATGCAATGATCACGTAGCTACCATGCACTGATCACGTGACTGATCATGCACTGATCACGTGATTGATCATGCACTGATCACGTGACTGATCATGCACTGATCACGTGACTGATCATGCACTGATCACGTGACTGATCATGCACTGATCACGTGGCTATCATGCACTGATCACGTGGCTGATCATGCACTGATCACGTAGCTACATGCACTGATCACGTGACTGATCATGCACTGATCACGTGATTGATCATGCACTGATCACGTGGCTGATCATGCACTGATCACGTGGCTGATCATGCACTGATCACGTGACTGATCATGCACTGATCACGTGACTGATCATGCACTGATCACGTGGCTATCATGCACTGATCACGTGGCTGATCATGCACTGATCACGTGACTGATCATGCACTGATCACGTGGCTGATCATGCACTGATCACGTGATGATCATGCACTGATCACGTGGATATCATGCACTGATCACGTGGCTGATCATGCACTGATCACGTGTCTGATCATGCACTGATCACGTGGCTGATCATACACTGATCACGTAACTGATCATGCACTGATCACGTGGCTATCATGCACTGATCACGTGGCTGATCATGCACTGATCACGTGGCTGATCACACACTGTCACGTGACTATCATGCACTGATCACGTGGCACTCATGCACTGATCACGTGGCTGATCATACACTGATCACGTGACTGATCATGCACTGATCACGTGGCTATCATGCACTGATCACGTGGCTGTCATGCAATGATCACGTAGCTACCATATACTGATCACGTGACTGATCATGCACTGATCACGTGACTGATCATGCACTGATCACGTGGCTGATCATGCACTGATCACGTGGCTATCATGCACTGATCACGTGGCTGATCATGCAACTGATCACGTAGCTACCATGTACTGGTCACGTGACTGATCATGCACTGATCACGTAATTGATCATGCACTGATCACGTGGCTGATCATGCACTGATCACGTGGCTGATCACACACTGATCACGTGACTGATCATGCACTGATCACGTGGCTATCATGCACTGATCACGTGGCTATCATGCACTGATCACGTGGCTGATCATACACTGATCACGTGACTGATCATGCACTGATCACGTGGCTATCATGCACTGATCACGTGGCTGATCATGCACTGATCACGTGGCTATCATGCACTGATCACGTGACTGATCATGCACTGATCACGTGGCTGATCATGCACTGATCACGTGACTGATCATGCACTGATCACGTGACTGATCATGCACTGATCACGTGACTGATCATGCACTGATCACGTGGCTATCATGCACTACTCACGTGGCTGATCATGCAATGATCATGTAGCTACCATGTACTGGTCACGTGACTGATCATACACCCATCAGGTGACTGATCATGCACTGATCACGTGGCTATCATGCACTGATCACGTGGCTGATCATGCACTGATCACCTGCCTGATCATGCACTGATCACGTGACTGATCATGCACTGATCACGTGGCTATCATGAACTGATCACGTGGCTGATCATGCACTGATCACGTGGCTGATCATGCACTGATACCGTGACTGAGCATGGACTGATCACATGACTATCATGTAGTGATCACGTGACTTAATGGCGCTGATCATGTGACTGATCATGCGCTGATCATGTTTGCTATCATACACTGATCATGTGCCTCTGGAGGCAATAAACAAAGAGCTGAGTAGGCACGAATCAAACAGTCAGCAGGCAATAATCATGGAACTCAGGTGTGAGGAATCATGCTGCTCAGCTGGCAATAATCAAGCAGCTGAGCAGGCAGGAATTACGCAGCACAGCTGGCAATTGTCAAGCAGATGACAGGCAGGAATCGTGCAGCTCAGCTGGCAATTGTCAAGCAGATGAGCAGACAGTAATCACGCAGCTCAGCAGGCCCAGATCACGTGACTGAGCATGCACTGTTCACGTGGCTGATCATACACTGATCACGTGATTGATCATGCACTGATCACTTGGATATCATGCACTGATCACGTGGCTGATCATACACTGTTCACGTGTCTGACCATGCACTGATCACGTGGCTGATCATACACTGCTCACGTAACTGATCATGCACTGATCACGTGGCTATCATGCACTGATCACGTGGCTGAACATGCACTGTTCACGTGGCTGATCACACACCTGTCACGTGACATATCATGCACTGATCACGTGGCACTCATGCACTGATCACGTGGCTGATCATACTCTGCTCACGTAACTCATCATGCACACATCACGTGGCTATCATGCACTGCTCACGTGGCTCGTCATGGAATGATCACGTAGCTACCATATACTGGTCACGTGACTGATCATGCACAGATCACGTAAATGATCATGCACTGTTCACGTGACTGATCATGTACTGATCACGTGACTGATCATGCACTGATCACGTGGCTATCATGCACTGCTCACGTGGCTGATCATGCAATGATCACGTAGCAACCATGTACTGGTCACGTGACTGATCATGCACTGATCACGTAATTGATCCTGCACTGATCACGTGGCTCATCATGCACTGATCACGTGGCTGATCACACACGTATCACGTGACTGATCATGCACTGATCACGTGACTGATCATGCACTGATCACGTGGCTATCATGCACTGATCACGTGGATATCATGCACTGATCACGTGGCTGATCACACACTATCACGTGACTGATCATGCACTGATCACGTGGCTATCATGCACTGATCACGTGACTGATCATGCACTGATCACGTGACTGATCATGCACTGATCACGTGACTGATCATGCACTGATCACGTGGCTATCATGCACTGATCACGTGACTGATCATGCACTGATCACGCAGCTATCATGCACTGATCACATGACTGATCATGCACTGATCACATAACTGATCATGCACTGATCACGTGGCTTATCATGCACTGATCATGTGACTGATCATGTGCTGATCATGTTTGGTGTCATACACTGATCATGTGCCTCTGGAGGCAATGAACAAAGAGCTGAGTAGGCACGAATCAGTCAGCAGGCAATAATCATGGAACTCAGCTGTGAGAAATCATGCTGCTCAGCTGGCAATAATCAAGCAGATGAGCAGGCAGGAATTACGCAGCACAGGTGGCAATTGTCAAGCAGATGACAGGCAGGAATCGTGCAGCTCAGCTGGCAATTGTCAAGCAGATGAGCAGACAGTAATCACGCAGCTCAGCAGGCCCTGATCACGTGACTGAGCATGCACTGTTCACGTGGCTGATCACACACTGATCACGTGACTGATCATGCACTGATCACGTGACTGATCATGCACTGATCACGTGGCTATCATGCACTGATCACGTGGCTGATCATGCACTGATCACGGGACTGATCATGCACTGATCACGGGCTATCATGCACTGACACATGACTGATCATGCACTGATCACGTGGCTGATCATGCACTGATCACGTGACTGATCATGCACTGATCACGTGACTGATCATGCACTGATCACGTGGCTGATCATGCACTGATCACGTGGCTATCATGCACTGATCACGTGGCTGATCATGCAATGATCACGTAGCTACCATGTACTGGTCACGTGACTGATCATGCACTGATCACGTAATTGATCATGCACTGATCACGTGGCTGATCATGCACTGATCACGTGGCTGATCATGCACTGATCACGTGACTGATCATGCACTGATCACGTGACTGATCATGCACTGATCACGTGGCTATCATGCACTGATCACGTGGCTGATCATGCACTGATCACGTGCCTGATCATGCACTGATCACATGACTGATCATGCACTGATCACGTGACTGATCATGCACTGATCACGTGGCTATCATGCACTACTCACGTGGCTGATCATGCAATGATCATGTAGCTACCATGTACTGGTCACGTGACTGATCATACACCCATCAGGTGACTGATCATGCACTGATCACGTGGCTATCATGCACTGATCACGTGGCTGATCATGCACTGATCACGTGCCTGATCATGCACTGATCACGTGACTGATCATGCACTGATCACGTGGCTATCATGCACTGATCACGTGGCTGATCATGCACTGATCACGTGGCTGATCATGCACTGATACCGTGACTGAGCATGGACTGATCACATGACTATCATGTAGTGATCACGTGACTTAATGGCACTGATCATGTGACTGATCATGCACTGATCATGTTTGCTATCATACACTGATCATGTGCCTCTGGAGGCAATAAACAAAGAGCTGAGTAGGCACGAATCAAACAGTCAGCAGGCAATAATCATGGAACTCAGGTGTGAGGAATCATGCTGCTCAGCTGGCAATTGTCAAGCAGATGAGCAGGCAGTAATCACGCAGCTCAGCAGGCCTGATCACGTGACTGAGCATGCACTGTTCACGTGGCTGATCATACACTGATCACGTGATGATCATGCACTGATCACTTGGATATCATGCACTGATCACGTGGCTGATCATACACTGTTCACGTGTCTGACCATGCACTGATCACGTGGCTGATCATACACTGCTCACGTAACTGATCATGCACTGATCACGTGGCTATCATGCACTGATCACGTGGCTGAACATGCACTGTTCACGTGGCTGATCACACACCTGTCACGTGACATATCATGCACTGATCACGTGGCACTCATGCACTGATCACGTGGCTGATCATACACTGATCACGTAACTGATCATGCACACATCACGTGGCTATCATGCACTGCTCACGTGGCTCGTCATGGAATGATCACGTAGCTACCATATACTGGTCACGTGACTGATCATGCACTGATCACGTAAATGATCATGCACTGATCACGTGACTGATCATGCACTGATCACGTGACTGATCATGCACTGATCACGTGGCTATCATGCACTGCTCACGTGGCTGATCATGCAACGATCACGTAGCAACCATGTACTGGTCACGTGACTGATCATGCACTGATCACGTAATTGATCATGCACTGATCACGTGGCTGATCATGCACTGATCACGTGGCTGATCATGCACTGATCACGTGGCTGATCATGCACTGATCACGTGGCTATCATGCACTGATCACGTGGCTGATCATGCACTGATCACGTATCTACCATGTACTGATCATGCACTGATCACGTGACTGATCATGCACTGATCACGTGGCTGATCATGCACTGATCACGTGGCTGATCACACACGATCACGTGACTGATCATGCACTGATCACGTGACTGATCATGCACTGATCACGTGGCTATCATGCACTGATCACGTGGCTATCATGCACTGATCACGTGGCTGATCATGCACTGATCACGTGACTGATCATGCACTGATCACGTGACTGATCATGCACTGATCACGTGGCTGATCATGCACTGATCACGCAGCTACATGCACTGATCACGTGACTGATCATGCACTGATCACATGACTGATCATGCACTGATCACGTGGCTTATCATGCACTGATCATGTGACTGATCATGTGCTGATCATGTTTGGTATCATACACTGATCATGTGCCTCTGGAGGCAATGAACAAAGAGCTGAGTAGGCACGAATCAGTCAGCAGGCAATAATCATGGAACTCAGCTGTGAGGAATCATGCTGCTCAGCTGGCAATAATCAAGCAGCTGAGCAGGCAGGAATTATGCAGCACAGCTGGCAATTGTCAAGCAGATGACAGGCAGGAATCGTGCAGCTCAGCTGGCAATTGTCAAGCAGATGAGCAGACAGTAATCACGCAGCTCAGCAGGCCCTGATCACGTGACTGAGCATGCACTGTTCACGTGGCTGATCATACACTGATCACGTGACTGATCATGCACTGATCACGTGGCTATCATGCACTGATCACGTGACTGATCATGCACTGATCACGTGACTGTCATGCACTGATCACGTGGCTGATCATGCACTGATCACGTGGCTGATCATGCACTGATCACGTGGCTATCATGCACTGATCACGTGGCTGATCATGCACTGATCACGGGACTGATCATGCACTGATCACGGGCTATCATGCACTGTCACATGACTGACTCATGCACTGATCACGTGGATGATCATGCACTGATCACGTGACTGATCATGCACTGATCACGTGACTGATCATGCACTGATCACGTGGCTGATCATGCACTGATCACGTGGCTGATCATGCACTGATCACGTGGCTGATCATGCACTGATCACGTGGCTGATCATGCACTGATCACGTGGCTATCATGCACTGATCACGTGGCTGATCATGCACTGATCACGTGACTGATCATGCACTGATCACGTGGCTATCATGCACTGATCACGTGGCTATCATGCACTGATCACGTGGCTGATCATGCACTGATCACGTGACTGATCATGCACTGATCACGTCTATCATGCACTGATCACGTGACTGATCATGCACTGATCACGTGGCTGATCATGCACTGATCACGTGACTGATCATGCACTGATCACGTGGCTATCATGCACTGATCACGTGGCTGATCATGCACTGATCACGTGGCTACATGCACTGATCACGTGACTGATCATGCACTGATCACGTGGCTGATCATGCACTGATCACGTGACTGATCATGCACTGATCACGTGACTGATCATGCACTGATCACGTGGCTATCATGCACTGATCACGTGGCTGATCATGCACTGATCACGTGCCTGATCATGCACTGATCACATGACTGATCATGCACTGATCACGTGACTGATCATGCACTGATCACGTGGCTATCATGCACTACTCACGTGGCTGATCATGCAATGATCATGTAGCTACCATGTACAGGTCACGTGAATGATCATACACCCATCAGGTGACTGATCATGCACTGATCACGTGGCTATCATGCACTGATCACGAGACTGATCATGCACTGATCACGTCTATATCATGCACTGATCACATGACTGCCCATGCACTGATCACGTGGATGATCATACACTAATCATGTGACAGATCATGCACTGATCACGTGGCTGATCATGCACTGATACCGTGACTGAGCATGGACTGATCACATGACTATCATGTAGTGATCACGTGACTTAATGGCGCTGATCATGTGACTGATCATGCGCTGATCATGTTTGCTATCATACACTGATCATGTGCCTCTGGAGGCAATAAACAAAGAGCTGAGTAGGCACGAATCAAACAGTCAGCAGGCAATAATCATGGAACTCAGGTGTGAGGAATCATGCTGCTCAGCTGGCAATAATCAAGCAGCTGAGCAGGCAGGAATTACGCAGCACAGCTGGCAATTGTCAAGCAGATGACAGGCAGGAATCGTGCAGCTCAGCTGGCAATTGTCAAGCAGATGAGCAGACAGTAATCACGCAGCTCAGCAGGCCCAGATCACGTGACTGAGCATGCACTGTTCACGTGGCTGATCATACACTGATCACGTGATTGATCATGCACTGATCACTTGGATATCATGCACTGATCACGTGGCTGATCATACACTGTTCACGTGTCTGACCATGCACTGATCACGTGGCTGATCATACACTGCTCACGTAACTGATCATGCACTGATCACGTGGCTATCATGCACTGATCACGTGGCTGAACATGCACTGTTCACGTGGCTGATCACACACCTGTCACGTGACATATCATGCACTGATCACGTGGCACTCATGCACTGATCACGTGGCTGATCATACTCTGCTCACGTAACTCATCATGCACACATCACGTGGCTATCATGCACTGCTCACGTGGCTCGTCATGGAATGATCACGTAGCTACCATATACTGGTCACGTGACTGATCATGCACAGATCACGTAAATGATCATGCACTGTTCACGTGACTGATCATGTACTGATCACGTGACTGATCATGCACTGATCACGTGGCTATCATGCTCTGCTCACGTGGCTGATCATGCAATGATCACGTAGCAACCATGTACTGGTCACGTGACTGATCATGCACTGATCACGTAATTGATCCTGCACTGATCACGTGGCTCATCATGCACTGATCACGTGGCTGATCACACACGTATCACGTGACTGATCATGCACTGATCACGTGACTGATCATGCACTGATCACGTGGCTATCATGCACTGATCACGTGGATATCATGCACTGATCACGTGGCTGATCACACACGTATCACGTGACTGATCATGCACTGATCACGTGGCTATCATGCACTGATCACGTGACTGATCATGCACTGATCACGTGACTGATCATGCACTGATCACGTGACTGATCATGCACTGATCACGTGGCTATCATGCACTGATCACGTGGCTGATCATGCACTGATCACACAGCTACCATGTACTGATCACATGACTGATCATGCACTGATCACATAATTGATCATGCACTGATCACGTGGCTTATCATGCACTGATCATGTGACTGATCATGTGCTGATCATGTTTGGTGTCATACACTGATCATGTGCCTCTGGAGGCAATGAACAAAGAGCTGAGTAGGCAGGAATCAGTCAGCAGGCAATAATCATGGAACTCAGCTCTGAGAAATCATGCTGCTCAGCTGGCAATAATCAAGCAGCTGAGCAGGCAGGAATTACGCAGCACAGGTGGCAATTGTCAAGCAGATGACAGGCAGGAATCGTGCAGCTCAGCTGGCAATTGTCAAGCAGATGAGCAGACAGTAATCACGCAGCTCAGCAGGCCCTGATCACGTGACTGAGCATGCACTGTTCACGTGGCTGATCACACACTGATCACGTGACTGATCATGCACTGATCACGTGACTGATCATGCACTGATCACGTGGCTATCATGCACTGATCACGTGGCTGATCATACACTGATCACGGGACTGATCATGCACTGATCACGGGCTATCATGCACTGACTACATGACTGACATGCACTGATCACGTGGCTGATCATGCACTGATCACGTGACTGATCATGCACTGATCACGTGACTGATCATGCACTGATCACGTGGCTGATCATGCACTGATCACGTGGCTATCATGCACTGATCACGTGGCTGATCATGCAATGATCACGTAGCTACCATGTACTGATCACGTGACTGATCATGCACTGATCACGTAATTGATCATGCACTGATCACGTGGCTGATCATGCACTGATCACGTGGCTGATCATGCACTGATCACGTGACTGATCATGCACTGATCACGTGACTGATCATGCACTGATCACGTGGCTATCATGCACTGATCACGTGGCTGATCATGCACTGATCACGTGCCTGATCATGCACTGATCACATGACTGATCATGCACTGATCACGTGACTGATCATGCACTGATCACGTGGCTATCATGCACTACTCACGTGGCTGATCATGCAATGATCATGTAGCTACCATGTACTGGTCACGTGACTGATCATACACCCATCAGGTGACTGATCATGCACTGATCACGTGGCTATCATGCACTGATCACGTGGCTGATCATGCACTGATCACGTGCCTGATCATGCACTGATCACGTGACTGATCATGCACTGATCACGTGGCTATCATGCACTGATCACGTGGCTGATCATGCACTGATCACGTGGCTGATCATGCACTGATACCGTGACTGAGCATGGACTGATCACATGACTATCATGTAGTGATCACGTGACTTAATGGCACTGATCATGTGACTGATCATGCACTGATCATGTTTGCTATCATACACTGATCATGTGCCTCTGGAGGCAATAAACAAAGAGCTGAGTAGGCACGAATCAAACAGTCAGCAGGCAATAATCATGGAACTCAGGTGTGAGGAATCATGCTGCTCAGCTGGCAATTGTCAAGCAGATGAGCAGGCAGTAATCACGCAGCTCAGCAGGCCCTGATCACGTGACTGAGCATGCACTGTTCACGTGGCTGATCATACACTGATCACGTGATGATCATGCACTGATCACTTGGATATCATGCACTGATCACGTGGCTGATCATACACTGTTCACGTGTCTGACCATGCACTGATCACGTGGCTGATCATACACTGCTCACGTAACTGATCATGCACTGATCACGTGGCTATCATGCACTGATCACGTGGCTGAACATGCACTGTTCACGTGGCTGATCACACACTGTCACGTGACATATCATGCACTGATCACGTGGCACTCATGCACTGATCACGTGGCTGATCATACTCTGATCACGTAACTGATCATGCACACATCACGTGGCTATCATGCACTGCTCACGTGGCTCGTCATGGAATGATCACGTAGCTACCATATACTGGTCACGTGACTGATCATGCACAGATCACGTAAATGATCATGCACTGTTCACGTGACTGATCATGCACTGATCACGTGACTGATCATGCACTGATCACGTGGCTATCATGCACTGCTCACGTGGCTGATCATGCAACGATCACGTAGCAACCATGTACTGGTCACGTGACTGATCATGCACTGATCACGTAATTGATCATGCACTGATCACGTGGCTCATCATGCACTGATCACGTGGCTGATCATGCACTGATCACGTGGCTGATCATGCACTGATCACGTGGCTATCATGCACTGATCACGTGGCTGATCATGCACTGATCACGTATCTATCATGCACTGATCACGTGACTGATCATGCACTGATCACGTGACTGATCATGCACTGATCACGTGGCTATCATGCACTGATCACGTGGCTGATCACACACGATCACGTGACTGATCATGCACTGATCACGTGACTGATCATGCACTGATCACGTGGCTGATCATGCACTGATCACGTGGCTATCATGCACTGATCACGTGGCTGATCACACTGATCACGTGACTGATCATGCACTGATCACGTGACTGATCATGCACTGATCACGTGGCTGATCATGCAATGATCACACAGCTACATGCACTGATCACATGACTGATCATGCACTGATCACATGACTGATCATGCACTGATCACGTGGCTTATCATGCACTGATCATGTGACTGATCATGTGCTGATCATGTTTGCTATCATACACTGATCATGTGCCTCTGGAGGCAATGAACAAAGAGCTGAGTAGGCACGAATCAGTCAGCAGGCAATAATCATGGAACTCAGCTGTGAGGAATCATGCTGCTCAGCTGGCAATAATCAAGCAGCTGAGCAGGCAGGAATTATGCAGCACAGCTGGCAATTGTCAAGCAGATGACAGGCAGGAATCGTGCAGCTCAGCTGGCAATTGTCAAGCAGATGAGCAGACAGTAATCACGCAGCTCAGCAGGCCCTGATCACGTGACTGAGCATGCACTGTTCACGTGGCTGATCATACACTGATCACGTGACTGATCATGCACTGATCACGTGGCTATCATGCACTGATCACGTGATCATGCACTGATCACGTAATGATCATGCACTGATCACGTGGCTGATCATGCACTGATCACGTGGCTGATCATGCACTGATCACGTGGCTATCATGCACTGATCACGTGGCTGATCATGCACTGATCACGGGACTGATCATGCACTGATCACGGGCTGTCATGCACTGTCACATGACTGACATGCACTGATCACGTGGATGATCATGCACTGATCACGTGACTGATCATGCACTGATCACGTGACTGATCATGCACTGATCACGTGGCTGATCATGCACTGATCACGTGGCTGATCATGCACTGATCACGTGGCTGATCATGCACTGATCACGTGGCTGATCATGCACTGATCACGTGGCTATCATGCACTGATCACGTGGCTGATCATGCACTGATCACGTGACTGATCATGCACTGATCACGTGGCTATCATGCACTGATCACGTGGCTATCATGCACTGATCACGTGGCTGATCATGCACTGATCACGTGACTGATCATGCACTGATCACGTCTATCATGCACTGATCACGTGACTGATCATGCACTGATCACGTGGCTGATCATGCACTGATCACGTGACTGATCATGCACTGATCACGTGGCTATCATGCACTGATCACGTGGCTGATCATGCACTGATCACGTAGCTACATGCACTGATCACGTGACTGATCATGCACTGATCACGTGGCTGATCATGCACTGATCACGTGACTGATCATGCACTGATCACGTGACTGATCATGCACTGATCACGTGGCTATCATGCACTGATCACGTGGCTGATCATGCACTGATCACGTGCCTGATCATGCACTGATCACATGACTGATCATGCACTGATCACGTGACTGATCATGCACTGATCACGTGGCTATCATGCACTACTCACGTGGCTGATCATGCAATGATCATGTAGCTACCATGTACAGGTCACGTGAATGATCATACACCCATCAGGTGACTGATCATGCACTGATCACGTGGCTATCATGCACTGATCACGAGACTGATCATGCACTGATCACGTCTATATCATGCACTGATCACATGACTGCCCATGCACTGATCACGTGGATGATCATACACTAATCATGTGACAGATCATGCACTGATCACGTGGCTGATCATGCACTGATACGTGACTGAGCATGGACTGATCACATGACTATCATGTAGTGATCACGTGACTTAATGGCGCTGATCATGTGACTGATCATGCGCTGATCATGTTTGCTATCATACACTGATCATGTGCCTCTGGAGGCAATAAACAAAGAGCTGAGTAGGCACGAATCAAACAGTCAGCAGGCAATAATCATGGAACTCAGCTGTGAGGAATCATGCTGCTCAGCTGGCAATAATCAAGCAGCTGAGCAGGCAGGAATTACGCAGCACAGCTGGCAATTGTCAAGCAGATGACAGGCAGGAATCGTGCAGCTCAGCTGGCAATTGTCAAGCAGATGAGCAGACAGTAATCACGCAGCTCAGCAGGCCCAGATCACGTGACTGAGCATGCACTGTTCACGTGGCTGATCATACACTGATCACGTGATTGATCATGCACTGATCACTTGGATATCATGCACTGATCACGTGGCTGATCATACACTGTTCACGTGTCTGACCATGCACTGATCACGTGGCTGATCATACACTGATCACGTACTGATCATGCACTGATCACGTGGCTATCATGCACTGATCACGTGGCTGATCATGCACTGTTCACGTGGCTGATCATGCACTGATCACGTGGCTGATCATGCACTGATCACGTAACTGATCATGCACTGATCACGTGGCTATCATGCACTGATCACGTGGCTGATCATGCACTGATCACGTGGCTGATCATGCACTGTCACGTGACTATCATGCACTGATCACGTGGCACTCATGCACTGATCACGTGGCTGATCATGCACTGATCACGTGACTGATCATGCACTGATCACGTGACTATCATGCACTGATCACGTGGCTGATCATGCACTGATCACGTAGCTACCATGTACTGGTCACGTGACTGATCATGCACTGATCACGTAACTGATCATGCACTGATCACGTGACTGATCATGCACTGATCACGTGACTGATCATGCACTGATCACGTGGCTATCATGCACTGATCACGTGGCTGATCATGCACGATCACGTAGCTACCATGTACTGATCACGTGACTGATCATGCACTGATCACGTAATTGATCATGCACTGATCACGTGGCTGATCATGCACTGATCACGTGGCTGATCATGCACTGATCACGTGGCTATCATGCACTGATCACGTGGCTGATCATGCAATGATCACGTAGCTACCATGTACTGGTCACGTGACTGATCATGCACTGATCACGTGACTGATCATGCACTGATCACGTGGCTGATCATGCACTGATCACGTGGCTGATCATGCACTGATCACGTGACTGATCATGCACTGATCACGTGACTGATCATGCACTGATCACGTGGCTATCATGCACTGATCACGTGGCTATCATGCACTGATCACGTGGCTGATCATGCACTGATCACGTGACTGATCATGCACTGATCACGTGACTGATCATGCACTGATCACGTGGCTGATCATGCACTGATCACGTGGCTACCATGCACTGATCACATGACTGATCATGCACTGATCACATGACTGATCATGCACTGATCACGTGGCTTATCATGCACTGATCATGTGACTGATCATGTTTGCTGTCATACACTGATCATGTGCCTCTGGAGGCAATGAACAAAGAGCTGAGTAGGCACGAATCAGTCAGCAGGCAATAATCATGGAACTCAGCTGTGAGGAATCATGCTGCTCAGCTGGCAATAATCAAGCAGCTGAGCAGGCAGGAATTACGCAGCACAGCTGGCAATTGTCAAGCAGATGACAGGCAGGAATCGTGCAGCTCAGCTGGCAATTGTCAAGCAGATGAGCAGACAGTAATCACGCAGCTCAGCAGGCCCTGATCACGTGACTGAGCATGCACTGTTCACGTGGCTGATCATACACTGATCACGTGACTGATCATGCACTGATCACGTGACTGATCATGCACTGATCACGTGGCTGATCATGCACTGATCACGTGGCTGATCATGCACTGATCACGGGACTGATCATGCACTGATCACGGGCTATCATGCACTGATACATGACTGACATGCACTGATCACGTGGCTGATCATGCACTGATCACGTGACTGATCATGCACTGATCACGTGACTGATCATGCACTGATCACGTGACTGATCATGCACTGATCACGTGGCTATCATGCACTGCTCACGTGGCTGATCATGCAATGATCACGTAGCTACCATGCACTGATCACGTGACTGATCATGCACTGATCACGTAATTGATCATGCACTGATCACGTGGCTGATCATGCACTGATCACGTGGCTGATCATGCACTGATCACGTGACTGATCATGCACTGATCACGTGACTGATCATGCACTGATCACGTGGCTGATCATGCACTGATCACGTGGCTGATCATGCACTGATCACGTGACTGATCATGCACTGATCACGTGACTGATCATGCACTGATCACGTGGCTGATCATGCACTGATCACGTGGCTATCATGCACTGATCACGTGGCTGATCATGCACTGATCACGTAGCTATCATGCACTGATCACGTGACTGATCATGCACTGATCACGTGGCTATCATGCACTGATCACGTGGCTGATCATGCACTGATCACGTGACTGATCATGCACTGATCACGTGGCTGATCATGCACTGATCACGTGACTGATCATGCACTGATCACGTGGCTGATCATGCACTGATCACGTGGCTATCATGCACTGATCACGTGGCTGATCATGCACTGATCACGTAGCTACCATGCACTGATCACGTGACTGATCATGCACTGATCACGTGACTGATCATGCACTGATCACGTGGCTGATCATGCACTGATCACGTGGCTGATCATGCACTGATCACGTGACTGATCATGCACTGATCACGTGACTGATCATGCACTGATCACGTGGCTATCATGCACTGATCACGTGGCTGATCATGCACTGATCACGTGACTGATCATGCACTGATCACGTGACTGATCATGCACTGATCACGTGACTGATCATGCACTGATCACGTGACTGATCATGCACTGATCACGTGGCTATCATGCACTGATCACGTGGCTGATCATGCATGATCACGCAGCTACCATGCACTGATCACGTGACTGATCATGCACTGATCACGTGACTGATCATGCACTGATCACGTGGCTATCATGCACTGATCACGTGACTGATCATGCACTGATCATGTTTGGTGTCATACACTGATCATGTGCCTCTGGAGGCAATGAACATAGAGCTGAGTAGGCACGAATCAGTCAGCAGGCTATAATCATGGAACTCAGCTCTGAGAAATCATGCTGCTCAGCTGGCAATAATCAAGTAGCTGAGCAGGCAGGAATTATGCAGCACAGGTGGCAATTGTCAAGCAGATGACAGGCAGGAATCGTGCAGCTCAGCTGGCAATTGTCAAGCAGATGAGCAGACAGTAATCACGCAGCTCAGCAGGCCCTGATCACGTGACTGATCATGCACTGATCACGTGGCTGATCATACACTGATCACGTGACTGATCATGCACTGATCACGTGGCTGATCATGCACTGATCACGTGGCTGATCATGCACTGATCACGTGGCTGATCATGCACTGATCACGTGGCATCATGCACTGATCACGTGGCTGATCATGCACTGATCACGTGACTGATCATGCACTGATCACGTGGCTGATCATGCACTGATCACGTGGCTGATCATACTGATCACGTGACTGATCATGCACTGATCACGTGGCTGATCATGCACTGATCACGTGGCTGATCATACTGATCACGTGGCTGTCATGCACTGATCACGTGACTGATCATGCACTGATCACGTGACTGATCATGCACTGATCACGTGGCTATCATGCACTGATCACGTGGCTATCATGCACTGATCACGTGGCTGATCATGCAATGATCACGTAGCTACCATGTACTGGTCACGTGACTGATCATGCACTGATCACGTGGCTGATCATGCACTGATCACGTGACTGATCATGCACTGATCACGTGACTGATCATGCACTGATCACGTGACTGATCATGCACTGATCACGTGGCTATCATGCACTGATCACGTGGCTGATCATGCACTGATCACGTGGCTATCATGCACTGATCACGTGACTGATCATGCACTGATCACATGACTGATCATGCACTGATCACGTGGCTTATCATGCACTGATCATGTGACTGATCATGCACTGATCATGTTTGCTGTCATACACTGATCATGTGCCTCTGGAGGCAATGAACAAAGAGCTGAGTAGGCACGAATCAGTCAGCAGGCAATAATCATGGAACTCAGCTGTGAGAAATCATGCTGCTCAGCTGGCAATAATCAAGCAGCTGAGCAGGCAGGAATTATGCAGCACAGCTGGCAATTGTCAAGCAGATGACAGGCAGGAATCGTGCAGCTCAGCTGGCAATTGTCAAGCAGATGAGCAGACAGTAATCACGCAGCTCAGCAGGCCCTGATCACGTGACTGAGCATGCACTGTTCACGTGGCTGATCATACACTGATCACGTGACTGATCATGCACTGATCACGTGACTGATCATGCACTGATCACGTGGCTGATCATGCACTGATCACGTGGCTGATCATGCACTGATCACGGGACTGATCATGCACTGATCACGTGCTATCATGCACTGATACATGACTGACATGCACTGATCACGTGGCTGATCATGCACTGATCACGTGACTGATCATGCACTGATCACGTGACTGATCATGCACTGATCACGTGGCTGATCATGCACTGATCACGTGGCTATCATGCACTGATCACGTGGCTGATCATGCAATGATCACGTAGCTACCATGTACTGATCACGTGACTGATCATGCACTGATCACGTAATTGATCATGCACTGATCACGTGGCTGATCATGCACTGATCACGTGGCTGATCATGCACTGATCACGTGACTGATCATGCACTGATCACGTGACTGATCATGCACTGATCACGTGGCTATCATGCACTGATCACGTGGCTGATCATGCACTGATCACGTGCCTGATCATGCACTGATCACGTGGCTGATCATGCACTGATCACGTGACTGATCATGCACTGATCACGTGGCTGATCATGCACTGATCACGTGGCTATCATGCACTGATCACGTGGCTGATCATGCACTGATCACGTAGCTATCATGCACTGATCACGTGACTGATCATGCACTGATCACGTGACTGATCATGCACTGATCACGTGGCTGATCATGCACTGATCACGTGGCTGATCATGCACTGATCACGTGACTGATCATGCACTGATCACGTGACTGATCATGCACTGATCACGTGGCTATCATGCACTGATCACGTGGCTGATCATGCACTGATCACGTGACTGATCATGCACTGATCACGTGGCTGATCATGCACTGATCACGTGACTGATCATGCACTGATCACGTGGCTATCATGCACTGATCACGTGACTGATCATGCACTGATCACGTGGCTGATCATGCACTGATCACGTGGCTATCATGCACTGATCACATGACTGATCATGCACTGATCACATGACTGATCATGCACTGATCACGTGGCTTATCATGCACTGATCATGTGACTGATCATGCGCTGATCATGTTTGCTATCATACACTGATCATGTGCCTCTGGAGGCAATGAACAAAGAGCTGAGTAGGCACGAATCAGTCAGCAGGCAATAATCATGGAACTCAGCTGTGAGGAATCATGCTGCTCAGCTGGCAATAATCAAGCAGCTGAGCAGGCAGGAATTACGCAGCACAGCTGGCAATTGTCAAGCAGATGACAGGCAGGAATCGTGCAGCTCAGCTGGCAATTGTCAAGCAGATGAGCAGACAGTAATCACGCAGCTCAGCAGGCCCTGATCACGTGACTGAGCATGCACTGTTCACGTGGCTGATCATACACTGATCACGTGACTGATCATGCACTGATCATGTGACTGATCATGCACTGATCACGTGGCTGATCATGCACTGATCACGTGGCTGATCATGCACTGATCACGTGACTGATCATGCACTGATCACGTGGCTATCATGCACTGACACATGACTGACATGCACTGATCACGTGCTGATCATGCACTGATCACGTGGCTGATCATGCACTGATCACGTGACTGATCATGCACTGATCACGTGGCTATCATGCACTGATCACGTGGCTATCATGCACTGCTCACGTGGCTGATCATGCAATGATCACGTAGCTACCATATACTGGTCACGTGACTGATCATGCACTGATCACGTAAATGATCATGCACTGTTCACGTGACTGATCATGCACTGATCACGTGACTGATCATGCACTGATCACGTGGCTATCATGCACTGCTCACGTGGCTGATCATGCAATGATCACGTAGCAACCATGTACTGGTCACGTGACTGATCATGCACTGATCACGTAATTGATCATGCACTGATCACGTGGCTCATCATGCACTGATCACGTGACTGATCATGCACTGATCACGTGGCTGATCATGCACTGATCACGTGGCTATCATGCACTGATCACGTGGCTGATCATGCACTGATCACGTGGCTATCATGCACTGATCACGTGACTGATCATGCACTGATCACGTGACTGATCATGCACTGATCACGTGACTGATCATGCACTGATCACGTGGCTATCATGCACTGATCACGTGGCTGATCATGCACTGATCACGTGACTGATCATGCACTGATCACGTGGCTGATCATGCACTGATCACGTGACTGATCATGCACTGATCACGTGGCTGATCATGCACTGATCACGTGGCTATCATGCACTGATCACGTGGCTGATCATGCACTGATCACGTAGCTACCATGCACTGATCACGTGACTGATCATGCACTGATCACGTGACTGATCATGCACTGATCACGTGGCTGATCATGCACTGATCACGTGGCTGATCATGCACTGATCACGTGACTGATCATGCACTGATCACGTGACTGATCATGCACTGATCACGTGGCTATCATGCACTGATCACGTGGCTGATCATGCACTGATCACGTGACTGATCATGCACTGATCACGTGGCTGATCATGCACTGATCACGTGACTGATCATGCACTGATCACGTGACTGATCATGCACTGATCACGTGGCTATCATGCACTGATCACGTGGCTGATCATGCATGATCACGCAGCTACCATGCACTGATCACGTGACTGATCATGCACTGATCACGTGACTGATCATGCACTGATCACGTGGCTATCATGCACTGATCACGTGACTGATCATGCACTGATCATGTTTGGTGTCATACACTGATCATGTGCCTCTGGAGGCAATGAACATAGAGCTGAGTAGGCACGAATCAGTCAGCAGGCTATAATCATGGAACTCAGCTCTGAGAAATCATGCTGCTCAGCTGGCAATAATCAAGCAGATGAGCAGGCAGGAATTATGCAGCACAGGTGGCAATTGTCAAGCAGATGACAGGCAGGAATCGTGCAGCTCAGCTGGCAATTGTCAAGCAGATGAGCAGACAGTAATCACGCAGCTCAGCAGGCCCTGATCACGTGACTGAGCATGCACTGTTCACGTGGCTGATCATACACTGATCACGTGACTGATCATGCACTGATCACGTGATTGATCATGCACTGATCACGTGGCTGATCATGCACTGATCACGTGGCTGATCATGCACTGATCACGTGGCTGATCATGCACTGATCACGTGGCTGATCATGCACTGATCACGTGACTGATCATGCACTGATCACGTGGCTATCATGCACTGATCACGTGGCTGATCATACTGATCACGTGACTGATCATGCACTGATCACGTGGCTGATCATGCACTGATCACGTGGCTGATCATACTGATCACGTGGCTGTCATGCACTGATCACGTGGCTGATCATGCACTGATCACGTGACTGATCATGCACTGATCACGTGGCTATCATGCACTGATCACGTGGCTATCATGCACTGATCACGTGGCTGATCATGCAATGATCACGTGCTACCATGCACTGATCACGTGACTGATCATGCACTGATCACGTGGCTGATCATGCACTGATCACGTGACTGATCATGCACTGATCACGTGACTGATCATGCACTGATCACGTGACTGATCATGCACTGATCACGTGGCTATCATGCACTGATCACGTGGCTGATCATGCACTGATCACGCAGCTATCATGCACTGATCACGTGACTGATCATGCACTGATCACATGACTGATCATGCACTGATCACGTGGCTTATCATGCACTGATCATGTGACTGATCATGCACTGATCATGTTTGGTGTCATACACTGATCATGTGCCTCTGGAGGCAATGAACAAAGAGCTGAGTAGGCAGGAATCAGTCAGCAGGCTATAATCATGGAACTCAGCTCTGAGAAATCATGCTGCTCAGCTGGCAATAATCAAGCAGATGAGCAGGCAGGAATTATGCAGCACAGCTGGCAATTGTCAAGCAGATGACAGGCAGGAATCATGCAGCTCAGCTGGCAATTGTCAAGCAGATGAGCAGACAGTAATCACGCAGCTCAGCAGGCCCTGATCACGTGACTGAGCATGCACTGTTCACGTGGCTGATCATACACTGATCACGTGACTGATCATGCACTGATCACGTGACTGATCATGCACTGATCACGTGGCTATCATGCACTGATCACGTGGCTGATCATACACTGATCACGGGACTGATCATGCACTGATCACGTGCTATCATGCACTGATACATGACTGACATGCACTGATCACGTGGCTGATCATGCACTGATCACGTGACTGATCATGCACTGATCACGTGACTGATCATGCACTGATCACGTGGCTGATCATGCACTGATCACGTGGCTATCATGCACTGATCACGTGGCTGATCATGCAATGATCACGTAGCTACCATGTACTGATCACGTGACTGATCATGCACTGATCACGTAATTGATCATGCACTGATCACGTGGCTGATCATGCACTGATCACGTGGCTGATCATGCACTGATCACGTGACTGATCATGCACTGATCACGTGACTGATCATGCACTGATCACGTGGCTATCATGCACTGATCACGTGGCTGATCATGCACTGATCACGTGCCTGATCATGCACTGATCACGTGGCTGATCATGCACTGATCACGTGACTGATCATGCACTGATCACGTGGCTGATCATGCACTGATCACGTGGCTATCATGCACTGATCACGTGGCTGATCATGCACTGATCACGTAGCTACCATGCACTGATCACGTGACTGATCATGCACTGATCACGTGACTGATCATGCACTGATCACGTGGCTGATCATGCACTGATCACGTGGCTGATCATGCACTGATCACGTGACTGATCATGCACTGATCACGTGACTGATCATGCACTGATCACGTGGCTATCATGCACTGATCACGTGGCTGATCATGCACTGATCACGTGACTGATCATGCACTGATCACGTGGCTGATCATGCACTGATCACGTGACTGATCATGCACTGATCACGTGGCTATCATGCACTGATCACGTGACTGATCATGCACTGATCACGTGGCTGATCATGCACTGATCACGTGCTATCATGCACTGATCACATGACTGATCATGCACTGATCACATGACTGATCATGCACTGATCACGTGGCTTATCATGCACTGATCATGTGACTGATCATGCGCTGATCATGTTTGGTATCATACACTGATCATGTGCCTCTGGAGGCAATGAACAAAGAGCTGAGTAGGCACGAATCAGTCAGCAGGCAATAATCATGGAACTCAGCTGTGAGAAATCATGCTGCTCAGCTGGCAATAATCAAGCAGCTGAGCAGGCAGGAATTACGCAGCACAGCTGGCAATTGTCAAGCAGATGACAGGCAGGAATCGTGCAGCTCAGCTGGCAATTGTCAAGCAGATGAGCAGACAGTAATCACGCAGCTCAGCAGGCCCTGATCACGTGACTGAGCATGCACTGTTCACGTGGCTGATCATACACTGATCACGTGACTGATCATGCACTGATCACGTGACTGATCATGCACTGATCACGTGGCTGATCATGCACTGATCACGTGGCTGATCATACACTGATCACGGGACTGATCATGCACTGATCACGTGGCTATCATGCACTGATACATGACTGACATGCACTGATCACGTGCTGATCATGCACTGATCACGTGACTGATCATGCACTGATCACGTGACTGATCATGCACTGATCACGTGGCTATCATGCACTGATCACGTGGCTGATCATGCACTGCTCACGTGGCTGATCATGCAATGATCACGTAGCTACCATATACTGGTCACGTGACTGATCATGCACTGATCACGTAAATGATCATGCACTGATCACGTGACTGATCATGCACTGATCACGTGACTGATCATGCACTGATCACGTGGCTATCATGCACTGCTCACGTGGCTGATCATGCAATGATCACGTAGCAACCATGTACTGGTCACGTGACTGATCATGCACTGATCACGTAATTGATCATGCACTGATCACGTGGCTCATCATGCACTGATCACGTGACTGATCATGCACTGATCACGTGACTGATCATGCACTGATCACGTGACTATCATGCACTGATCACGTGGCTGATCATGCACTGATCACGTGGCTGATCATGCACTGATCACGTGACTGATCATGCACTGATCACGTGGCTATCATGCACTGATCACGTGGCTGATCATGCACTGATCACGTGGCTGATCATGCACTGATCACGTGACTGATCATGCACTGATCACGTGGCTGATCATGCACTGATCACGTGGCTATCATGCACTGATCACGTGGCTGATCATGCACTGATCACGTGACTGATCATGCACTGATCACGTGACTGATCATGCACTGATCACGTGGTATCATGCACTGATCACGTGGCTGATCATGCACTGATCACGTGACTGATCATGCACTGATCACGTGGCTGATCATGCACTGATCACGTGCTGATCATGCACTGATCACGTGGCTATCATGCACTGATCACGTGGCTGATCATGCACTGATCACGTAGCTGACATGCACTGATCACGTGACTGATCATGCACTGATCACGTGACTGATCATGCACTGATCACGTGACTGATCATGCACTGATCACGTGACTGATCATGCACTGATCACGTGACTGATCATGCACTGATCACGTGGCTGATCATGCACTGATCACGTGGCTGATCATGCACTGATCACGTGGCACTCATGCACTGATCACGTGACTGATCATGCACTGATCACGTGGCTGATCATGCACTGATCACGTGGCTGATCATGCACTGATCACGTGACTGATCATGCACTGATCACGTGACTGATCATGCACTGATCACGTGGCTGATCATGCACTGATCACGTGGCTGATCATGCACTGATCACGTGACTGATCATGCACTGATCACGTGGCTATCATGCACTGATCACGTGGCTGTCATGCATGATCACGTAGCTACCATGCACTGATCACGTGACTGATCATGCACTGATCACGTGACTGATCATGCACTGATCACGTGACTGATCATGCACTGATCACGTGGCTATCATGCACTGATCACGTGGCTGATCATGCACTGATCACGTAGCAACATGCACTGGTCACGTGACTGATCATGCACTGATCACGTAATTGATCATGCACTGATCACGTGGCTGATCATGCACTGATCACGTGGCTGATCACACATGATCACGTGACTGATCATGCACTGATCACGTGGCTCTCATGCACTGATCACGTGGCTGTCATGCACTGATCACGTGGATATCATGCACTGATCACGTGGCTGATCATGCACGATCACGTGACTGATCATGCACTGATCACGTGGCTGATCATGCACTGATCACGTGGCTATCATGCACTGATCACGTGGCTGATCATGCAATGATCACGTAGCTACCATGTACTGGTCACGTGACTGATCATGCACTGATCACGTAATTGATCATGCACTGATCACGTGGCTGATCATGCACTGATCACGTGGCTGATCATACACTGATCACGTGACTGATCATGCACTGATCACGTGACTGATCATGCACTGATCACGTGGCTATCATGCACTGATCACGTGGCTGATCATGCACTGATCACGTGGCTGATCATGCACTGATCACGTGGCTGATCATGCACTGATCACGTGACTGATCATGCACTGATCACGTGGCTGATCATGCACTGATCACGTGGCTATCATGCACTGCTCACGTGGCTGATCATGCATGATCACGCAACTACATGCACTGATCACGTGACTGATCATGCACTGATCACGTGACTGATCATGCACTGATCACGTGGCTATCATGCACTGATCACGTGACTGATCATGCACTGATCACGTGACTGATCATGCACTGATCACGTGGCTATCATGCACTGATCACGTGACTGATCATGCACTGATCACGTCTATATCATGCACTGATCACGTGACTGATCATGCACTGATCACGTGGATGATCATGCACTGATCACGTGACTGATCATGCACTGATCACGTGGCTGATCATGCACTGATCACGTGACTGATCATGCACTGATCACGTGACTATCATGCACTGATCACGTGACTGATCATGCACTGATCACGTGGCTGATCATGCACTGATCACGTGGCTGATCATGCACTGATCACGTAGCTATCATGCACTGATCACGTGACTGATCATGCACTGATCAGTGACTGATCATGCACTGATCACGTGGCTGATCATGCACTGATCACGTGGCTGATCATGCACTGATCACGTGGCTGATCATGCACTGATCACGTGACTGATCATGCACTGATCACGTGACTGATCATGCACTGATCACGTGGCTATCATGCACTGATCACGTGGCTGATCATGCACTGATCACGTGCCTGATCATGCACTGATCACATGACTGATCATGCACTGATCACGTGACTGATCATGCACTGATCACGTGGCTATCATGCACTACTCACGTGGCTGATCATGCAATGATCATGTAGCTACCATGTACTGGTCACGTGACTGATCATACACCCATCAGGTGACTGATCATGCACTGATCACGTGGCTGATCATGCACTGATCACGTGACTGATCATGCACTGATCACGTGACTAATCATGCACTGATCACATGGCTATCATGCACTGATCACGTGGCTGATCATGCACTGATCACGTGGCTGATCATGCACTGATACCGTGACTGAGCATGGACTGATCACATGACTATCATGTAGTGATCACGTGACTTAATGGCGCTGATCATGTGACTGATCATGCGCTGATCATGTTTGCTATCATACACTGATCATGTGCCTCTGGAGGCAATAAACAAAGAGCTGAGTAGGCACGAATCAAACAGTCAGCAGGCAATAATCATGGAACTCAGGTGTGAGGAATCATGCTGCTCAGCTGGCAATAATCAAGCAGCTGAGCAGGCAGGAATTACGCAGCACAGCTGGCAATTGTCAAGCAGATGACAGGCAGGAATCATGCAGCTCAGCTGGCAATTGTCAAGCAGATGAGCAGACAGTAATCACGCAGCTCAGCAGGCCCTGATCACGTGACTGAGCATGCACTGTTCACGTGGCTGATCATACACTGATCACGTGATTGATCATGCACTGATCACTTGGATATCATGCACTGATCACGTGGCTGATCATACACTGTTCACGTGTCTGACCATGCACTGATCACGTGGCTGATCATGCACTGATCACGTGGCTATCATGCACTGGCTATCATGCACTGATCACGTGGCTGATCATGCACTGATCACGTGGCTGATCATGCACTGATCACGTGACTGATCATGCACTGATCACGTGGCTGATCATGCACTGATCATGACTGATCACGTGGCTATCATGCACTGATCACGTGGCTATCATGCACTGATCACGTGGCTGATCATGCACTGATCACGTGACTGATCATGCACTGATCACGTGGCTATCATGCACTGATCACGTGGCTGATCATGCACTGATATCATGCACTGATCACGTGGCTGATCATGCACTGATCACGTGACTGATCATGCACTGATCACGTGGCTATCATGCACTGATCACGTGGCTGATCATGCACTGATCACGTAGCTACCATGCACTGTCACGTGACTGATCATGCACTGATCACGTGGCTGATCATGCACTGATCACGTGACTGATCATGCACTGATCACGTGGCTGATCATGCACTGATCACGTGGCTATCATGCACTGATCACGTGACTGATCATGCACTGATCACGTGGCTGATCATGCACTGATCACGTGACTGATCATGCACTGATCACGTGGCTGATCATGCACTGATCATGTGACTGATCATGTGCTGATCATGTTTGGTATCATACACTGATCATGTGCCTCTGGAGGCAATGAACAAAGAGCTGAGTAGGCAGGAATCAGTAGGCAATAATCATGGAACTCAGCTCTGAGAAATCATGCTGCTCAGCTGGCAATAATCAAGTGGATGAGCAGGCAGGAATTATGCAGCACAGGTGGCAATTGTCAAGCAGATGACAGGCAGGAATCGTGCAGCTCAGCTGGCAATTGTCAAGCAGATGAGCAGACAGTAATCACGCAGCTCAGCAGGCCCTGATCACGTGACTGAGCATGCACTGTTCACGTGGCTGATCATACACTGATCACGTGACTGATCATGCACTGATCACGTGGCTATCATGCACTGATCACGTGACTGATCATGCACTGATCACGTGATTGTCATGCACTGATCACGTGGCTATCATGCACTGATCACGTGGCTGATCATGCACTGATCACGTGACTGATCATGCACTGATCACGTGGCTATCATGCACTGATCACGTGGCTGATCATGCACTGATCACGTAGCTATCATGCACTGATCACGTGACTGATCATGCACTGATCACGTGGCTGATCATGCACTGATCACGTGACTGATCATGCACTGATCACGTGACTGATCATGCACTGATCACGTGGCTATCATGCACTGATCACGTGGCTGATCATGCACTGATCACGTAGCTATCATGCACTGATCACGTGACTGATCATGCACTGATCACGTGGCTGATCATGCACTGATCACGTGACTGATCATGCACTGATCACGTGACTGATCATGCACTGATCACGTGGCTATCATGCACTGATCACGTGGCTGATCATGCACTGATCACGTGCCTGATCATGCACTGATCACGTGACTGATCATGCACTGATCACGTGACTGATCATGCACTGATCACGTGGCTATCATGCACTGATCACGTGGCTGATCATGCACTGATCACGTGACTGATCATGCACTGATCACGTGACTGATCATGCACTGATCACGTGGCTATCATGCACTGATCACGTGGATGATCATGCACTGATCACGTGGCTGATCATGCACTGATCACGTGGCTGATCATGCACTGATCACGTGGCTGATCATGCACTGATACCGTGACTGAGCATGGACTGATCACATGACTATCATGTAGTGATCACGTGACTTAATGGCGCTGATCATGTGACTGATCATGCGCTGATCATGTTTGCTATCATACACTGATCATGTGCCTCTGGAGGCAATAAACAAAGAGCTGAGTAGGCACGAATCAAACAGTCAGCAGGCAATAATCATGGAACTCAGGTGTGAGGAATCATGCTGCTCAGCTGGCAATAATCAAGCAGCTGAGCAGGCAGGAATTACGCAGCACAGCTGGCAATTGTCAAGCAGATGACAGGCAGGAATCGTGCAGCTCAGCTGGCAATTGTCAAGCAGATGAGCAGACAGTAATCACGCAGCTCAGCAGGCCCTGATCACGTGACTGAGCATGCACTGTTCACGTGGCTGATCATACACTGATCACGTGATGATCATGCACTGATCACTTGGATATCATGCACTGATCACGTGGCTGATCATACACTGATCACGTGACTGATCATGCACTGATCACGTGGCTGATCATGCACTGCTCACGTGGCTGATCATGCACTGATCACGTGGCTATCATGCACTGATCACGTGACTGATCATGCACTGATCACGTGGCTGATCATGCACTGATCACGTGACTGATCATGCACTGATCACGTGACTGATCATGCACTGATCACGTGGCTATCATGCACTGCTCACGTGGCTGATCATGCACTGATCACGTAGCTATCATGCACTGGTCACGTGACTGATCATGCACTGATCACGTAATTGATCATGCACTGATCACGTGGCTGATCATGCACTGATCACGTGACTGATCATGCACTGATCACGTGACTGATCATGCACTGATCACGTGGCTGATCATGCACTGATCACGTGGCTATCATGCACTGATCACGTGGCTGATCATGCACTGATCACGTGACTGATCATGCACTGATCACGTGGCTATCATGCACTGATCACGTGGCTATCATGCACTGATATCATGCACTGATCACGTGGCTGATCACACACTGATCACGTGACTGATCATGCACTGATCACGTGGCTATCATGCACTGATCACGTGGCTGATCATGCACTGATCACGTAGCTATCATGCACTGATCACGTGACTGATCATGCACTGATCACGTGGCTGATCATGCACTGATCACGTGACTGATCATGCACTGATCACGTGGCTGATCATGCACTGATCACGTGGCTGATCATGCACTGATCACGTGGCTGATCATGCACTGATCACGTGACTGATCATGCACTGATCACGTGGCTGATCATGCACTGATCACGTGGCTGATCATGCACTGATCACGTGGCTATCATGCACTGATCACGTGGCTATCATGCACTGATCATGCACTGATCACGTGGCTGATCATGCACTGATCACGTGACTGATCATGCACTGATCACGTGGCTATCATGCACTGATCACGTGGCTGATCATGCACTGATCACGTGCTATCATGCACTGATCACGTGACTGATCATGCACTGATCACGTGACTGATCATGCACTGATCACGTGGCTATCATGCACTGATCACGTGGCTGATCATGCACTGATCACGTAGCTATCATGCACTGATCACGTGACTGATCATGCACTGATCACGTGACTGATCATGCACTGATCACGTGGCTGATCATGCACTGATCACGTGGCTGATCATGCACTGATCACGTGACTGATCATGCACTGATCACGTGGCTATCATGCACTGATCACGTGGCTGATCATGCACTGATCACGCAGCTACATGCACTGTCACGTGACTGATCATGCACTGATCACGTGACTGATCATGCACTGATCACGTGGCTATCATGCACTGATCACGTGGCTATCATGCACTGATCACGTGGCTGATCATGCACTGATCACGTGACTGATCATGCACTGATCACGTGACTGATCATGCACTGATCACGTGACTGATCATGCACTGATCACGTGGCTATCATGCACTGATCACGTGGCTGATCATGCACTGATCACGTGACTGATCATGCACTGATCACGTGGCTATCATGCACTGATCACGTGGCTGATCATGCACTGATCACGTGACTGATCATGCACTGATCACGTGGCTATCATGCACTGATCACGTGGCTGATCATGCACTGATCACGTAGCTATCATGCACTGATCACGTGACTGATCATGCACTGATCACGTGACTGATCATGCACTGATCACGTGGCTGATCATGCACTGATCACGTGGCTGATCATGCACTGATCACGTGACTGATCATGCACTGATCACGTGACTGATCATGCACTGATCACGTGACTGATCATGCACTGATCACGTGGCTGATCATGCACTGATCACGTGGCTATCATGCACTGATCACGTGGCTGATCATGCACTGATCACGTAGCTACCATGCACTGTCACGTGACTGATCATGCACTGATCACGTGACTGATCATGCACTGATCACGTGGCTATCATGCACTGATCACGTGGCTGATCATACACTGATCACGTAACTGATCATGCACTGATCACGTGGCTATCATGCACTGATCACGTGGCTGATCATGCAATGATCACGTAGCTACCATATACTGGTCACGTGACTGATCATGCACTGATCACGTAATGATCATGCACTGATCACGTGACTGATCATGCACTGATCACGTGACTGATCATGCACTGATCACGTGACTGATCATGCACTGATCACGTGGCTATCATGCACTGATCACGTGGCTGATCATGCACTGATCACGTGACTGATCATGCACTGATCACGTCTATATCATGCACTGATCACGTGACTGATCATGCACTGATCACGTGGCTGATCATGCACTGATCACGTGACTGATCATGCACTGATCACGTGGCTGATCATGCACTGATCACGTGGCTGATCATGCACTGATCACGTGGCTATCATGCACTGATCACGTGGCTGATCATGCACTGATCACGTAGCTATCATGCACTGATCACGTGACTGATCATGCACTGATCACGTAATTGATCATGCACTGATCACGTGGCTGATCATGCACTGATCACGTGACTGATCATGCACTGATCACGTGGCTGATCATGCACTGATCACGTGGCTATCATGCACTGATCACGTGGCTGATCATGCACTGATCACGTAGCTATCATGCACTGATCACGTGACTGATCATGCACTGATCACGTGGCTGATCATGCACTGATCACGTGGCTGATCATGCACTGATCACGTGGCTATCATGCACTGATCACGTGGCTGATCATGCACTGATCACGTGACTGATCATGCACTGATCACGTGACTGATCATGCACTGATCACGTGGCTATCATGCACTGATCACGTGGCTGATCATGCACTGATCACGTGCCTGATCATGCACTGATCACATGACTGATCATGCACTGATCACGTGACTGATCATGCACTGATCACGTGGCTATCATGCACTACTCACGTGGCTGATCATGCAATGATCATGTAGCTACCATGTACTGGTCACGTGACTGATCATACACCCATCAGGTGACTGATCATGCACTGATCACGTGGCTGATCATGCACTGATCACCTGCCTGATCATGCACTGATCACGTGACTGATCATGAACTGATCACATAGCTATCATGCACTGATCACGTGGCTGATCATGCACTGATACCGTGACTGAGCATGGACTGATCACATGACTATCATGTAGTGATCACGTGACTTAATGGCGCTGATCATGTGACTGATCATGCGCTGATCATGTTTGCTATCATACACTGATCATGTGCCTCTGGAGGCAATAAACAAAGAGCTGAGTAGGCACGAATCAAACAGTCAGCAGGCAATAATCATGGAACTCAGGTGTGAGGAATCATGCTGCTCAGCTGGCAATAATCAAGCAGCTGAGCAGGCAGGAATTACGCAGCACAGCTGGCAATTGTCAAGCAGATGACAGGCAGGAATCGTGCAGCTCAGCTGGCAATTGTCAAGCAGATGAGCAGACAGTAATCACGCAGCTCAGCAGGCCCTGATCACGTGACTGAGCATGCACTGTTCACGTGGCTGATCATACACTGATCACGTGATGATCATGCACTGATCACTTGGATATCATGCACTGATCACGTGGCTGATCATACACTGTTCACGTGTCTGACCATGCACTGATCACGTGGCTGATCATACACTGCTCACGTAACTGATCATGCACTGATCACGTGGCTATCATGCACTGATCACGTGGCTGAACATGCACTGTTCACGTGGCTGATCACACACCTGTCACGTGACATATCATGCACTGATCACGTGGCACTCATGCACTGATCACGTGGCTGATCCTACTCTGCTCACGTAACTGATCATGCACACATCACGTGGCTATCATGCACTGCTCACGTGGCTCGTCATGGAATGATCACGTAGCTACCATATACTGGTCACGTGACTGATCATGCACAGATCACGTAAATGATCATGCACTGTTCACGTGACTGATCATGTACTGATCACGTGACTGATCATGCACTGATCACGTGGCTATCATGCTCTGCTCACGTGGCTGATCATGCAACAATCACGTAGCAACCATGTACTGGTCACGTGACTGATCATGCACTGATCACGTGGCTGATCATGCACTGATCACGTGGCTGATCACACATGATCACGTGACTGATCATGCACTGATCACGTGGCTCTCATGCACTGATCACGTGGCTATCATGCACTGATCACGTGGCTATCATGCACTGATCACGTGGCTGATCATGCACTGATCACGTGGCTATCATGCACTGATCACGTGACTGATCATGCACTGATCACGTGATTGATCATGCACTGATCACGTGGCTGATCATGCACTGATCACGTGGCTGATCATGCACTGATCACGTGACTGATCATGCACTGATCACGTGACTGATCATGCACTGATCACGTGGCTATCATGCACTGATCACGTGGCTATCATGCACTGATCACGTGGCTGATCACACACTATCACGTGACTGATCATGCACTGATCACGTGGCTATCATGCACTGATCACGTGGCTATCATGCACTGATCACGTGGCTGATCATGCACTGATCACGTGCTATCATGCACTGTCACGTGACTGATCATGCACTGATCAGTAACTGATCATGCACTGATCACGTGACTGATCATGCACTGATCACGTGACTGATCATGCACTGATCACGTGACTGATCATGCACTGATCACGTGGCTATCATGCACTGATCACGTGGCTGATCATGCACTGATCACGCAGCTACCATGTACTGGTCACGTGACTGATCATGCACTGATCACGTGACTTGATCATGCACTGATCACGTGGCTTATCATGCACTGATCATGTGACTGATCATGCACTGATCATGTTTGGTGTCATACACTGATCATGTGCCTCTGGAGGCAATGAACATAGAGCTGATCAGGCAGGAATCAGTCAGCAGGCTATAATCATGGAACTCAGCTCTGAGAAATCATGCTGCTCAGCTGGCAATAATCAAGTAGATGAGCAGGCAGGAATTACGCATCACAGGTGGCAATTGTCAAGCAGATGACAGGCAGGAATCGTGCAGCTCAGCTGGCAATTGTCAAGCAGATGAGCAGACAGTAATCACGCAGCTCAGCAGGCCCTGATCACGTGACTGATCATGCACTGATCACGTGACTGATCATGCACTGATCACGTGGCTATCATGCACTGATCACGTGGCTGATCATGCACTGATCACGTGACTGATCATGCACTGATCACGTGCTATCATGCACTGACTACATGACTGATCATGCACTGATCACGTGGCTGATCATGCACTGATACCGTGACTGAGCATGGACTGATCACATGACTATCATGTAGTGATCACGTGACTTAATGGCACTGATCATGTGACTGATCATGCGCTGATCATGTTTGCTATCATACACTGATCATGTGCCTCTGGAGGCAATAAACAAAGAGCTGAGTAGGCACGAATCAAACAGTCAGCAGGCAATAATCATGGAACTCAGGTGTGAGGAATCATGCTGCTCAGCTGGCAATAATCAAGCAGCTGAGCAGGCAGGAATTACGCAGCACAGCTGGCAATTGTCAAGCAGATGACAGGCAGGAATCGTGCAGCTCAGCTGGCAATTGTCAAGCAGATGAGCAGACAGTAATCACGCAGCTCAGCAGGCCCTGATCACGTGACTGAGCATGCACTGTTCACGTGGCTGATCATACACTGATCACGTGATTGATCATGCACTGATCACGTGGATATCATGCACTGATCACGTGGCTGATCATACACTGATCACGTGTCTGATCATGCACTGATCACGTGGCTATCATGCACTGATCACGTGGCTGATCATGCACTGATCACGTGGCTGATCACACACTGTCACGTGACTATCATGCACTGATCACGTGGCACTCATGCACTGATCACGTGGCTGATCATACACTGCTCACGTAACTGATCATGCACACATCACGTGGCTATCATGCACTGCTCACGTGGCTGTCATGGAATGATCACGTAGCTACCATATACTGGTCACGTGACTGATCATGCACTGATCACGTAAATGATCATGCACTGTTCACGTGACTGATCATGCACTGATCACGTGACTGATCATGCACTGATCACGTGGCTATCATGCACTGCTCACGTGGCTGATCATGCACGATCACGTAGCAACCATGTACTGGTCACGTGACTGATCATGCACTGATCACGTAATTGATCATGCACTGATCACGTGGCTCATCATGCACTGATCACGTGGCTGATCACACACGTATCACGTGACTGATCATGCACTGATCACGTGACTGATCATGCACTGATCACGTGGCTATCATGCACTGATCACGTGGATATCATGCACTGATCACGTGGCTGATCACACACTATCACGTGACTGATCATGCACTGATCACGTGGCTATCATGCACTGATCACGTGGCTATCATGCACTGATATCATGCACTGATCACGTGGCTGATCACACACTATCACGTGACTGATCATGCACTGATCACGTGGCTATCATGCACTGATCACGTGGCTGATCATGCACTGATCACGTAGCTATCATGCACTGATCACGTGACTGATCATGCACTGATCACGTGGCTGATCATGCACTGATCACGTGACTGATCATGCACTGATCACGTGGCTGATCATGCACTGATCACGTGGCTATCATGCACTGATCACGTGACTGATCATGCACTGATCACGTGGCTGATCATGCACTGATCACGTGACTGATCATGCACTGATCACGTGGCTGATCATGCACTGATCATGTGACTGATCATGTGCTGATCATGTTTGGTGTCATACACTGATCATGTGCCTCTGGAGGCAATGAACAAAGAGCTGAGTAGGCAGGAATCAGTCAGGCAATAATCATGGAACTCAGCTCTGAGAAATCATGCTGCTCAGCTGGCAATAATCAAGTAGATGAGCAGGCAGGAATTATGCAGCACAGGTGGCAATTGTCAAGCAGATGACAGGCAGGAATCGTGCAGCTCAGCTGGCAATTGTCAAGCAGATGAGCAGACAGTAATCACGCAGCTCAGCAGGCCCTGATCACGTGACTGAGCATGCACTGTTCACGTGGCTGATCATACACTGATCACGTGACTGATCATGCACTGATCACGTGGCTATCATGCACTGATCACGTGACTGATCATGCACTGATCACGTGACTGATCATGCACTGATCACGTGGCTGATCATGCACTGATCACGTGGCTATCATGCACTGATCACGTGGCTGATCATGCACTGATCACGTGACTGATCATGCACTGATCACGTGACTGATCATGCACTGATCACGTGACTGATCATGCACTGATCACGTGGCTATCATGCACTGATCACGTGGCTGATCATGCACTGATCACGTAGCTACCATGCACTGGTCACGTGACTGATCATGCACTGATCACGTGACTGATCATGCACTGATCACGTGGCTGATCATGCACTGATCACGTGACTGATCATGCACTGATCACGTGACTGATCATGCACTGATCACGTGGCTATCATGCACTGATCACGTGGCTGATCATGCACTGATCACGCAGCTACCATGCACTGATCACGTGACTGATCATGCACTGATCACGTAATTGATCATGCACTGATCACGTGGCTTATCATGCACTGATCACGTGACTGATCATGTGCACTGATCATGTTGGTGTCATACACTGATCATGTGCCTCTGGAGGCAATGAACACAGAGCTGAGTAGGCAGGAATCAGTCAGCAGGCTATAATCATGGAACTCAGCTCTGAGAAATCATGCTGCTCAGCTGGCAATAATCAAGTAGATGAGCAGGCAGGAATTACGCAGCACAGGTGGCAATTGTCAAGCAGATGACAGGCAGGAATCGTGCAGCTCAGCTGGCAATTGTCAAGCAGATGAGCAGACAGTAATCACGCAGCTCAGCAGGCCCTGATCACGTGACTGAGCATGCACTGTTCACGTGGCTGATCACACACTGATCACGTGACTGATCATGCACTGATCACGTGACTGATCATGCACTGATCACGTGGCTATCATGCACTGATCACGTGGCTGATCATACACTGATCACGTGACTGATCATGCACTGATCACGGGCTATCATGCACTGATACATGACTGATCATGCACTGATCACGTGGATGATCATGCACTGATCACGTGACTGATCATGCACTGATCACGTGACTGATCATGCACTGATCACGTGGCTGATCATGCACTGATCACGTGGCTATCATGCACTGATCACGTGGCTGATCATGCAATGATCACGTAGCTACCATGTACTGGTCACGTGACTGATCATGCACTGATCACGTAATTGATCATGCACTGATCACGTGGCTGATCATGCACTGATCACGTGGCTGATCATGCACTGATCACGTGACTGATCATGCACTGATCACGTGACTGATCATGCACTGATCACGTGGCTATCATGCACTGATCACGTGGCTGATCATGCACTGATCACGTGACTGATCATGCACTGATCACGTGGCTGATCATGCACTGATCACGTGACTGATCATGCACTGATCACGTGTCTGATCATGCACTGATCACGTGGCTATCATGCACTGCTCACGTGGCTGATCATGCATGATCACGCAGCTACCATGTACTGGTCACATGACTGATCATGCACTGATCACGTGACTGATCATGCACTGATCACGTGGCTATCATGCACTACTCACGTGGCTGATCATGCAATGATCATGTAGCTACCATGTACAGGTCACGTGAATGATCATACACCCATCAGGTGACTGATCATGCACTGATCACGTGGCTATCATGCACTGATCACGAGACTGATCATGCACTGATCACGTCTATATCATGCACTGATCACATGACTGCCCATGCACTGATCACGTGGATGATCATACACTAATCATGTGACAGATCATGCACTGATCACGTGGCTGATCATGCACTGATACCGTGACTGAGCATGGACTGATCACATGACTATCATGTAGTGATCACGTGACTTAATGGCGCTGATCATGTGACTGATCATGCGCTGATCATGTTTGCTATCATACACTGATCATGTGCCTCTGGAGGCAATAAACAAAGAGCTGAGTAGGCACGAATCAAACAGTCAGCAGGCAATAATCATGGAACTCAGCTGTGAGGAATCATGCTGCTCAGCTGGCAATAATCAAGCAGCTGAGCAGGCAGGAATTACGCAGCACAGCTGGCAATTGTCAAGCAGATGACAGGCAGGAATCGTGCAGCTCAGCTGGCAATTGTCAAGCAGATGAGCAGACAGTAATCACGCAGCTCAGCAGGCCCTGATCACGTGACTGAGCATGCACTGTTCACGTGGCTGATCATACACTGATCACGTGATTGATCATGCACTGATCACTTGGATATCATGCACTGATCACGTGGCTGATCATACACTGTTCACGTGTCTGACCATGCACTGATCACGTGGCTGATCATACACTGATCACGTAACTGATCATGCACTGATCACGTGGCTATCATGCACTGATCACGGGCTGATCATGCACTGATCACGTGGCTATCATGCACTGATCACGTGACTGATCATGCACTGATCACGTGGCTGATCATGCACTGATCACGTGACTGATCATGCACTGATCACGTGACTGATCATGCACTGATCACGTGGCTATCATGCACTGATCACGTGGCTGATCATGCACTGATCACGTGCCTGATCATGCACTGATCACATGACTGATCATGCACTGATCACGTGACTGATCATGCACTGATCACGTGGCTATCATGCACTACTCACGTGGCTGATCATGCAATGATCATGTAGCTACCATGTACTGGTCACGTGACTGATCATGCACTGATCAGGTGACTGATCATGCACTGATCACGTGGCTGATCATGCACTGATCACGTGCCTGATCATGCACTGATCACGTGACTGATCATGCACTGATCACATGGCTATCATGCACTGATCACGTGGCTGATCATGCACTGATCACGTGGCTGATCATGCACTGATACCGTGACTGAGCATGGACTGATCACATGACTATCATGTAGTGATCACGTGACTTAATGGCGCTGATCATGTGACTGATCATGCACTGATCATGTTTGCTATCATACACTGATCATGTGCCTCTGGAGGCAATAAACAAAGAGCTGAGTAGGCACGAATCAAACAGTCAGCAGGCAATAATCATGGAACTCAGGTGTGAGGAATCATGCTGCTCAGCTGGCAATAATCAAGCAGCTGAGCAGGCAGGAATTACGCAGCACAGCTGGCAATTGTCAAGCAGATGACAGGCAGGAATCGTGCAGCTCAGCTGGCAATTGTCAAGCAGATGAGCAGACAGTAATCACGCAGCTCAGCAGGCCCTGATCACGTGACTGAGCATGCACTGTTCACGTGGCTGATCATACACTGATCACGTGATGATCATGCACTGATCACGTGGCATCATGCACTGATCACGTGGCTGATCATGCACTGATCACGTGGCTGATCATGCACTGATCACGTGACTGATCATGCACTGATCACGTGGCACTCATGCACTGATCACGTGGCTGATCATGCACTGATCACGTGACTGATCATGCACTGATCACGTGGCTATCATGCACTGATCACGTGGCTGTCATGCATGATCACGTAGCTACCATGCACTGATCACGTGACTGATCATGCACTGATCACGTGGCTGATCATGCACTGATCACGTGACTGATCATGCACTGATCACGTGGCTATCATGCACTGATCACGTGGCTGATCATGCACTGATCACGTAGCAACCATGCACTGGTCACATGACTGATCATGCACTGATCACGTGGCTGATCATGCACTGATCACGTGGCTGATCATGCACTATCACGTGACTGATCATGCACTGATCACGTGGCTATCATGCACTGATCACGTGGCTATCATGCACTGATCACGTGGCTGATCATGCAATGATCACGTACTACCATGCACTGATCACGTGACTGATCATGCACTGATCACGTAATTGATCATGCACTGATCACGTGGCTCATCATGCACTGATCACGTGGCTGATCACACACTATCACGTGACTGATCATGCACTGATCACGTGACTGATCATGCACTGATCACGTGGCTATCATGCACTGATCACGTGGCTATCATGCACTGATCACGTGGCTGATCACACTGATCACGTGACTGATCATGCACTGATCACGTGACTGATCATGCACTGATCACGTGACTGATCATGCACTGATCACGTGGCTATCATGCACTGATCACGTGGCTGATCATGCAATGATCACGTAGCTACCATGCACTGGTCACGTGACTGATCATGCACTGATCACGTGACTGATCATGCACTGATCACGTGACTGATCATGCACTGATCACGTGACTGATCATGCACTGATCACGTGACTGATCATGCACTGATCACGTGGCTATCATGCACTGATCACGTGGCTGATCATGCACTGATCACGCAGCTACCATGTACTGGTCACATGACTGATCATGCACTGATCACATAATTGATCATGCACTGATCACGTGGCTTATCATGCACTGATCATGTGACTGATCATGTGCTGATCATGTTGGTGTCATACACTGATCATGTGCCTCTGGAGGCAATGAACAAAGAGCTGAGTAGGCACGAATCAGTCAGCAGGCAATAATCATGGAACTCAGCTCTGAGGAATCATGCTGCTCAGCTGGCAATAATCAAGTAGCTGAGCAGGCAGGAATTACGCAGCACAGGTGGCAATTGTCAAGCAGATGACAGGCAGGAATCGTGCAGCTCAGCTGGCAATTGTCAAGCAGATGAGCAGACAGTAATCACGCAGCTCAGCAGGCCCTGATCACGTGACTGAGCATGCACTGTTCACGTGGCTGATCATACACTGATCACGTGACTGATCATGCACTGATCACGTGACTGATCATGCACTGATCACGTGGCTATCATGCACTGATCACGTGGCTGATCATGCACTGATCACGTGACTGATCATGCACTGATCACGGGCTATCATGCACTGATACATGACTGATCATGCACTGATCACGTGGCTGATCATGCACTGATCACGTGACTGATCATGCACTGATCACGTGACTGATCATGCACTGATCACGTGGCTGATCATGCACTGATCACGTGGCTATCATGCACTGATCACGTGGCTGATCATGCAATGATCACGTAGCTACCATGTACTGGTCACGTGACTGATCATGCACTGATCACGTAACTGATCATGCACTGATCACGTGGCTGATCATGCACTGATCACGTGGCTGATCATGCACTGATCACGTGACTGATCATGCACTGATCACGTGACTGATCATGCACTGATCACGTGGCTATCATGCACTGATCACGTGGCTGATCATGCACTGATCACGTGGCTGATCATGCACTGATCACGTGGCTGATCATGCACTGATCACGTGACTGATCATGCACTGATCACGTGACTGATCATGCACTGATCACGTGGCTATCATGCACTGATCACGTGGCTGATCATGCATGATCACGTAGCTATCATGCACTGATCACGTGACTGATCATGCACTGATCACGTGACTGATCATGCACTGATCACGTGGCTGATCATGCACTGATCACGTGGCTGATCATGCACTGATCACGTGACTGATCATGCACTGATCACGTGGCTATCATGCACTGATCACGTGGCTGATCATGCACTGATCACGTGACTGATCATGCACTGATCACGTGGCTGATCATGCACTGATCACGTGACTGATCATGCACTGATCACGTGGCTATCATGCACTGATCACGTGACTGATCATGCACTGATCACGTGGCTATCATGCACTGATCACGTGACTGATCATGCACTGATCACGTGACTGATCATGCACTGATCACGTGACTGATCATGCACTGATCACGTGACTGATCATGCACTGATCACGTGACTGATCATGCACTGATCACGTGGCTATCATGCACTGATCACGTGGCTGATCATGCACTGATCACGTAGCTATCATGCACTGATCACGTGACTGATCATGCACTGATCACGTGACTGATCATGCACTGATCACGTGGCTGATCATGCACTGATCACGTGACTGATCATGCACTGATCACGTGGCTATCATGCACTGATCACGTGGCTGATCATGCAATGATCACGTAGCTACCATGCACTGATCACGTGACTGATCATGCACTGATCACGTGACTGATCATGCACTGATCACGTGACTGATCATGCACTGATCACGTGGCTGATCATGCACTGATCACGTGACTGATCATGCACTGATCACGTGGCTGATCATGCACTGATCACGTGGCTATCATGCACTGATCACGTGGCTGATCATGCACTGATCACGCAGCTACATGCACTGATCACGTGACTGATCATGCACTGATCACGTAACTGATCATGCACTGATCACGTGGCTTATCATGCATGATCATGTGACTGATCATGTGCTGATCATGTTTGGTGTCATACACTGATCATGTGCCTCTGGAGGCAATGAACAAAGAGCTGAGTAGGCACGAATCAGTCAGGCAATAATCATGGAACTCAGCTCTGAGAAATCATGCTGCTCAGCTGGCAATAATCAAGTAGCTGAGCAGGCAGGAATTATGCAGCACAGCTGGCAATTGTCAAGCAGATGACAGGCAGGAATCGTGCAGCTCAGCTGGCAATTGTCAAGCAGATGAGCAGACAGTAATCACGCAGCTCAGCAGGCCCTGATCACGTGACTGAGCATGCACTGTTCACGTGGCTGATCATACACTGATCACGTGACTGATCATGCACTGATCACGTGGCTATCATGCACTGATCACGTGGCTGATCATGCACTGATCACGTGACTGATCATGCACTGATCACGTGGCTATCATGCACTGATCACGTGGCTGATCATGCACTGATCACGTGACTGATCATGCACTGATCACGGGCTATCATGCACTGATACATGACTGATCATGCACTGATCACGTGGCTGATCATGCACTGATCACGTGACTGATCATGCACTGATCACGTGACTGATCATGCACTGATCACGTGGCTATCATGCACTGATCACGTGGCTGATCATGCACTGATCACGTGACTGATCATGCACTGATCACGTGGCTGATCATGCACTGATCACGTGGCTATCATGCACTGATCACGTGGCTGATCATGCACTGATCACGTAGCTATCATGCACTGATCACGTGACTGATCATGCACTGATCACGTGGCTGATCATGCACTGATCACGTGACTGATCATGCACTGATCACGTGGCTGATCATGCACTGATCACGTGGCTATCATGCACTGATCACGTGGCTGATCATGCACTGATCACGCAGCTACCATGCACTGATCACGTGACTGATCATGCACTGATCACGTACTGATCATGCACTGATCACGTGGCTATCATGCACTGATCATGTGACTGATCATGCTGATCATGTTTGCTATCATACACTGATCATGTGCCTCTGGAGGCAATGAAAACAGAGCTGAGTAGGCACGAATCAGTCAGCAGGCAATAATCATGGAACTCAGCTGTGAGAAATCATGCTGCTCAGCTGGCAATAATCAAGCAGCTGAGCAGGCAGGAATTACGCAGCACAGCTGGCAATTGTCAAGCAGATGACAGGCAGGAATCGTGCAGCTCAGCTGGCAATTGTCAAGCAGATGAGCAGACAGTAATCACGCAGCTCAGCAGGCCCTGATCACGTGACTGAGCATGCACTGTTCACGTGGCTGATCATACACTGATCACGTGACTGATCATGCACTGATCATGTGATTGATCATGCACTGATCACGTGGCTGTCATGCACTGATCACGTGGCTGATCATGCACTGATCACGTGGCTGATCATGCACTGATCACGTGGCTATCATGCACTGATCACGTGGCTGATCATGCACTGATCACGGGACTGATCATGCACTGATCACGGGCTATCATGCACTGATCACGTGACTGATCATGCACTGATCACGTGGCTGATCATGCACTGATCACGTGACTGATCATGCACTGATCACGTGACTGATCATGCACTGATCACGTGACTGATCATGCACTGATCACGTGGCTATCATGCACTGATCACGTGGCTGATCATGCACTGATCACGTGACTGATCATGCACTGATCACTGGCTATCATGCACTGATCACGTGGCTGATCATGCACTGATCACGTGGCTGATCATGCACTGATCACGTGACTGATCATGCACTGATCACGTGACTGATCATGCACTGATCACGTGGCTATCATGCACTGATCACGTGGCTGATCATGCACTGATCACGTGGCTGATCATGCACTGATCACGTGGCTGATCATGCACTGATCACGTGACTGATCATGCACTGATCACGTGGCTATCATGCACTGATCACGTGGCTGATCATGCACTGATCACGTGGCTGATCATGCACTGTCACGTGACTGATCATGCACTGATCACGTGGCTGATCATGCACTGATCACGTGGCTGATCATGCACTGATCACGTGACTGATCATGCACTGATCACGTGGAATCATGCACTGATCACGTGGCTGATCATGCACTGATCACGTAGCTACCATGCACTGATCACGTGACTGATCATGCACTGATCACATGACTGATCATGCACTGATCACGTGGCTTATCATGCACTGATCATGTGACTGATCATGCACTGATCATGTTTGGTATCATACACTGATCATGTGCCTCTGGAGGCAATGAACAAAGAGCTGAGTAGGCACGAATCAGTCAGCAGGCTATAATCATGGAACTCAGCTCTGAGAAATCATGCTGCTCAGCTGGCAATAATCAAGCAGATGAGCAGGCAGGAATTATGCAGCACAGCTGGCAATTGTCAAGCAGATGACAGGCAGGAATCGTGCAGCTCAGCTGGCAATTGTCAAGCAGATGAGCAGACAGTAATCACGCAGCTCAGCAGGCCCTGATCACGTGACTGAGCATGCACTGTTCACGTGGCTGATCATACACTGATCACGTGACTGATCATGCACTGATCACGTGATTGTGCACTGATCACGTGGCTGATCATGCACTGATCACGTGGCTGATCATGCACTGATCACGTGACTGATCATGCACTGATCACGTGGCTATCATGCACTGATCACGTGGCTGATCATGCACTGATCACGGGACTGATCATGCACTGATCACAGCGCTATCATGCACTGACTACATGACTGACATGCACTGATCACGTGATGATCATGCACTGATCACGTGACTGATCATGCACTGATCACGTGACTGATCATGCACTGATCACGTGGCTGATCATGCACTGATCACGTGGCTATCATGCACTGATCACGTGGCTGATCATGCAATGATCACGTAGCTACCATGCACTGATCACGTGACTGATCATGCACTGATCACGTAATTGATCATGCACTGATCACGTGGCTGATCATGCACTGATCACGTGGCTGATCATGCACTGATCACGTGGCTGATCATGCACTGATCACGTGGCTGATCATGCACTGATCACGTGGCTGATCATGCACTGATCACGTGGCTGATCATGCACTGATCACGTGGCTGATCATGCACTGATCACGTAGCTATCATGCACTGATCACGTGACTGATCATGCACTGATCACGTAATTGATCATGCACTGATCACGTGGCTGATCATGCACTGATCACGTGACTGATCATGCACTGATCACGTGACTGATCATGCACTGATCACGTGGCTATCATGCACTGATCACGTGGCTGATCATGCACTGATCACGTGACTGATCATGCACTGATCACGTGACTGATCATGCACTGATCACGTGACTGATCATGCACTGATCACGTGGCTATCATGCACTGATCACGTGGCTGATCATGCACTGATCACGTGGCTGATCACATGATCACGTGACTGATCATGCACTGATCACGTGGCTATCATGCACTGATCACGTGGCTATCATGCACTGATCACGTGGCTGATCATGCACTGATCACGTGACTGATCATGCACTGATCACGTGGCTGATCATGCACTGATCACGTGACTGATCATGCACTGATCACGTGACTGATCATGCACTGATCACGTGGCTATCATGCACTGATCACGTGGCTGATCATGCACTGATCACGCAGGTACCATGCACTGATCACGTGACTGATCATGCACTGATCACGTGGCTGATCATGCACTGATCACGTGGCTGATCATGCACTGATACCGTGACTGAGCATGGACTGATCACATGACTATCATGTAGTGATCACGTGACTTAATGGCGCTGATCATGTGACTGATCATGCGCTGATCATGTTTGCTATCATACACTGATCATGTGCCTCTGGAGGCAATAAACAAAGAGCTGAGTAGGCACGAATCAAACAGTCAGCAGGCAATAATCATGGAACTCAGGTGTGAGGAATCATGCTGCTCAGCTGGCAATAATCAAGCAGCTGAGCAGGCAGGAATTACGCAGCACAGCTGGCAATTGTCAAGCAGATGACAGGCAGGAATCGTGCAGCTCAGCTGGCAATTGTCAAGCAGATGAGCAGACAGTAATCACGCAGCTCAGCAGGCCCTGATCACGTGACTGAGCATGCACTGTTCACGTGGCTGATCATACACTGATCACGTGATTGATCATGCACTGATCACTTGGATATCATGCACTGATCACGTGGCTGATCATACACTGTTCACGTGTCTGACCATGCACTGATCACGTGGCTGATCATACACTGCTCACGTAACTGATCATGCACTGATCACGTGGCTATCATGCACTGATCACGTGGCTGAACATGCACTGTTCACGTGGCTGATCACACACCTGTCACGTGACATATCATGCACTGATCACGTGGCACTCATGCACTGATCACGTGGCTGATCATACTCTGCTCACGTAACTCATCATGCACACATCACGTGGCTATCATGCACTGCTCACGTGGCTCGTCATGGAATGATCACGTAGCTACCATATACTGGTCACGTGACTGATCATGCACTGATCACGTAAATGATCATGCACTGATCACGTGACTGATCATGTACTGATCACGTGACTGATCATGCACTGATCACGTGGCTGATCATGCACTGATCACGTGGCTGATCATGCACTGATCACGTGGCTGATCACACGATCACGTGACTGATCATGCACTGATCACGTGACTGATCATGCACTGATCACGTGGCTATCATGCACTGATCACGTGGCTATCATGCACTGATCACGTGGCTGATCACACACTATCACGTGACTGATCATGCACTGATCACGTGGCTATCATGCACTGATCACGTGGCTATCATGCACTGATATCATGCACTGATCACGTGGCTGATCACACACTATCACGTGACTGATCATGCATGATCACGCAGGTATCATGCACTGATCACGTGACTGATCATGCACTGATCACGTGACTGATCATGCACTGATCACGTGGCTGATCATGCACTGATCACGTGGCTATCATGCACTGATCACGTGGCTGATCATACTGATCACGTGACTGTCATGCACTGATCACGTGGCTGATCATGCACTGATCACGTGACTGATCATGCACTGATCACGTGGCTATCATGCACTGATCACGTGGCTGATCATACTGATCACGTGACTGATCATGCACTGATCACGTGGCTGATCATGCACTGATCACGTGGCTATCATGCACTGATCACGTGGCTATCATGCACTGATCACGTGGCTGATCATGCACTGATCACGTAGCTACATGCACTGATCACGTGACTGATCATGCACTGATCACGTGGCTGATCATGCACTGATCACGTGACTGATCATGCACTGATCACGTGACTGATCATGCACTGATCACGTGGCTATCATGCACTGATCACGTGGCTGATCATGCACTGATCACGTGTCTGATCATGCACTGATCACGTGGCTGATCATGCACTGATCACGTGACTGATCATGCACTGATCACGTGGCTATCATGCACTGATCACGTGGCTGATCATGCACTGATCACGTGGCTGATCATGCACTGTCACGTGACTGATCATGCACTGATCACGTGGCTGATCATGCACTGATCACGTGGCTGATCATGCACTGATCACGTGACTGATCATGCACTGATCACGTGGAATCATGCACTGATCACGTGGCTGATCATGCACTGATCACGCAGCTACCATGCACTGATCACGTGACTGATCATGCACTGATCACATGACTGATCATGCACTGATCACGTGGCTTATCATGCACTGATCATGTGACTGATCATGCGCTGATCATGTTTGGTATCATACACTGATCATGTGCCTCTGGAGGCAATGAACAAAGAGCTGAGTAGGCACGAATCAGTCAGCAGGCAATAATCATGGAACTCAGCTGTGAGAAATCATGCTGCTCAGCTGGCAATAATCAAGCAGATGAGCAGGCAGGAATTATGCAGCACAGGTGGCAATTGTCAAGCAGATGACAGGCAGGAATCGTGCAGCTCAGCTGGCAATTGTCAAGCAGATGAGCAGACAGTAATCACGCAGCTCAGCAGGCCCTGATCACGTGACTGAGCATGCACTGTTCACGTGGCTGATCATACACTGATCACGTGACTGATCATGCACTGATCACGTGATTGTCATGCACTGATCACGTGGCTGATCATGCACTGATCACGTGGCTGATCATGCACTGATCACGTGACTGATCATGCACTGATCACGTAGCTATCATGCACTGATCACGTGGCTGATCATGCACTGATCACGGGACTGATCATGCACTGATCACGTGCTATCATGCACTGATACATGACTGACATGCACTGATCACGTGATGATCATGCACTGATCACGTGACTGATCATGCACTGATCACGTGACTGATCATGCACTGATCACGTGGCTGATCATGCACTGATCACGTGGCTATCATGCACTGCTCACGTGGCTGATCATGCACTGATCACGTAGCTACCATGCACTGGTCACGTGACTGATCATGCACTGATCACGTAACTGATCATGCACTGATCACGTGGCTGATCATGCACTGATCACGTGGCTGATCATGCACTGATCACGTGGCTGATCATGCACTGATCACGTGGCTATCATGCACTGATCACGTGGCTGATCATACTGATCACGTGGCTGTCATGCACTGATCACGTGGCTGATCATGCACTGATCACGTAGCTATCATGCACTGATCACGTGACTGATCATGCACTGATCACGTAACTGATCATGCACTGATCACGTGGCTGATCATGCACTGATCACGTGACTGATCATGCACTGATCACGTGGCTGATCATGCACTGATCACGTGGCTGATCATGCACTGATCACGTGACTGATCATGCACTGATCACGTGACTGATCATGCACTGATCACGTGGCTATCATGCACTGATCACGTGGCTGATCATGCACTGATCACGTGACTGATCATGCACTGATCACGTGACTGATCATGCACTGATCACGTGACTGATCATGCACTGATCACGTGGCTATCATGCACTGATCACGTGGCTATCATGCACTGATCACGTGGCTGATCATGCATGATCACGTGACTGATCATGCACTGATCACGTGGCTATCATGCACTGATCACGTGGCTATCATGCACTGATCACGTGGCTGATCATGCACTGATCACGTGACTGATCATGCACTGATCACGTGGCTGATCATGCACTGATCACGTGACTGATCATGCACTGATCACGTGACTGATCATGCACTGATCACGTGGCTATCATGCACTGATCACGTGGCTGATCATGCACTGATCACGCAGGTACCATGCACTGATCACGTGACTGATCATGCACTGATCACGTGGCTGATCATGCACTGATCACGTGGCTGATCATGCACTGATACCGTGACTGAGCATGGACTGATCACATGACTATCATGTAGTGATCACGTGACTTAATGGCGCTGATCATGTGACTGATCATGCGCTGATCATGTTTGCTATCATACACTGATCATGTGCCTCTGGAGGCAATAAACAAAGAGCTGAGTAGGCACGAATCAAACAGTCAGCAGGCAATAATCATGGAACTCAGGTGTGAGGAATCATGCTGCTCAGCTGGCAATAATCAAGCAGCTGAGCAGGCAGGAATTACGCAGCACAGCTGGCAATTGTCAAGCAGATGACAGGCAGGAATCGTGCAGCTCAGCTGGCAATTGTCAAGCAGATGAGCAGACAGTAATCACGCAGCTCAGCAGGCCCTGATCACGTGACTGAGCATGCACTGTTCACGTGGCTGATCATACACTGATCACGTGATTGATCATGCACTGATCACTTGGATATCATGCACTGATCACGTGGCTGATCATACACTGTTCACGTGTCTGACCATGCACTGATCACGTGGCTGATCATACACTGCTCACGTAACTGATCATGCACTGATCACGTGGCTATCATGCACTGATCACGTGGCTGAACATGCACTGTTCACGTGGCTGATCACACACTGTCACGTGACATATCATGCACTGATCACGTGGCACTCATGCACTGATCACGTGGCTGATCATACTCTGCTCACGTAACTGATCATGCACACATCACGTGGCTATCATGCACTGCTCACGTGGCTGTCATGGAATGATCACGTAGCTACCATATACTGGTCACGTGACTGATCATGCACTGATCACGTAAATGATCATGCACTGATCACGTGACTGATCATGTACTGATCACGTGACTGATCATGCACTGATCACGTGGCTGATCATGCACTGATCACGTGGCTGATCATGCACTGATCACGTGGCTGATCATGCACTGATCACGTGACTGATCATGCACTGATCACGTGACTGATCATGCACTGATCACGTGGCTATCATGCACTGATCACGTGGCTATCATGCACTGATCACGTGGCTGATCACACACTATCACGTGACTGATCATGCACTGATCACGTGGCTATCATGCACTGATCACGTGGCTATCATGCACTGATATCATGCACTGATCACGTGGCTGATCATGCACTATCACGTGACTGATCATGCATGATCACGCAGGTCATGCACTGATCACGTGACTGATCATGCACTGATCACGTGACTGATCATGCACTGATCACGTGGCTGATCATGCACTGATCACGTGGCTATCATGCACTGATCACGTGGCTGATCATACTGATCACGTGACTGATCATGCACTGATCACGTGGCTGATCATGCACTGATCACGTGACTGATCATGCACTGATCACGTGGCTATCATGCACTGATCACGTGGCTGATCATACTGATCACGTGACTGATCATGCACTGATCACGTGGCTGATCATGCACTGATCACGTGGCTGATCATGCACTGATCACGTGGCTATCATGCACTGATCACGTGGCTGATCATGCACTGATCACGTAGCTATCATGCACTGATCACGTGACTGATCATGCACTGATCACGTGGCTGATCATGCACTGATCACGTGACTGATCATGCACTGATCACGTGACTGATCATGCACTGATCACGTGGCTATCATGCACTGATCACGTGGCTGATCATGCACTGATCACGTGGCTGATCATGCACTGATCACGTGGCTGATCATGCACTGATCACGTGACTGATCATGCACTGATCACGTGGCTATCATGCACTGATCACGTGGCTGATCATGCACTGATCACGTGGCTGATCATGCACTGATCACGTGACTGATCATGCACTGATCACGTGGCTGATCATGCACTGATCACGTGGCTGATCATGCACTGATCACGTGACTGATCATGCACTGATCACGTGGAATCATGCACTGATCACGTGGCTGATCATGCACTGATCACGCAGCTACCATGCACTGATCACGTGACTGATCATGCACTGATCACATGACTGATCATGCACTGATCACGTGGCTTATCATGCACTGATCATGTGACTGATCATGCGCTGATCATGTTTGCTATCATACACTGATCATGTGCCTCTGGAGGCAATGAACAAAGAGCTGAGTAGGCACGAATCAGTCAGCAGGCAATAATCATGGAACTCAGCTGTGAGGAATCATGCTGCTCAGCTGGCAATAATCAAGCAGCTGAGCAGGCAGGAATTATGCAGCACAGCTGGCAATTGTCAAGCAGATGACAGGCAGGAATCGTGCAGCTCAGCTGGCAATTGTCAAGCAGATGAGCAGACAGTAATCACGCAGCTCAGCAGGCCCTGATCACGTGACTGAGCATGCACTGTTCACGTGGCTGATCATACACTGATCACGTGACTGATCATGCACTGATCACGTGATGTCATGCACTGATCACGTGGCTGATCATGCACTGATCACGTGGCTGATCATGCACTGATCACGTGACTGATCATGCACTGATCACGTGGCTATCATGCACTGATCACGTGGCTGATCATGCACTGATCACGGGACTGATCATGCACTGATCACGTGCTATCATGCACTGATACATGACTGACATGCACTGATCACGTGATGATCATGCACTGATCACGTGACTGATCATGCACTGATCACGTGACTGATCATGCACTGATCACGTGGCTGATCATGCACTGATCACGTGGCTATCATGCACTGCTCACGTGGCTGATCATGCACTGATCACGTAGCTACCATGTACTGGTCACGTGACTGATCATGCACTGATCACGTAATTGATCATGCACTGATCACGTGGCTGATCATGCACTGATCACGTGGCTGATCATGCACTGATCACGTGGCTGATCATGCACTGATCACGTGGCTATCATGCACTGATCACGTGGCTGATCATACTGATCACGTGGCTGTCATGCACTGATCACGTGGCTGATCATGCACTGATCACGTGGCTATCATGCACTGATCACGTGACTGATCATGCACTGATCACGTGACTGATCATGCACTGATCACGTGGCTGATCATGCACTGATCACGTGGCTGATCATGCACTGATCACGTGGCTGATCATGCACTGATCACGTGGCTGATCATGCACTGATCACGTGACTGATCATGCACTGATCACGTGACTGATCATGCACTGATCACGTGGCTATCATGCACTGATCACGTGGCTGATCATGCACTGATCACGTGACTGATCATGCACTGATCACGTGACTGATCATGCACTGATCACGTGACTGATCATGCACTGATCACGTGGCTATCATGCACTGATCACGTGGCTGATCATGCACTGATCACGTGGCTGATCATGCATGATCACGTGACTGATCATGCACTGATCACGTGGCTATCATGCACTGATCACGTGGCTATCATGCACTGATCACGTGGCTGATCATGCACTGATCACGTGACTGATCATGCACTGATCACGTGGCTGATCATGCACTGATCACGTGACTGATCATGCACTGATCACGTGACTGATCATGCACTGATCACGTGGCTATCATGCACTGATCACGTGGCTGATCATGCATGATCACGCAGGTACATGCACTGATCACGTGACTGATCATGCACTGATCACGTGGCTGATCATGCACTGATCACGTGGCTGATCATGCACTGATACCGTGACTGAGCATGGACTGATCACATGACTATCATGTAGTGATCACGTGACTTAATGGCGCTGATCATGTGACTGATCATGCGCTGATCATGTTTGCTATCATACACTGATCATGTGCCTCTGGAGGCAATAAACAAAGAGCTGAGTAGGCACGAATCAAACAGTCAGCAGGCAATAATCATGGAACTCAGGTGTGAGGAATCATGCTGCTCAGCTGGCAATAATCAAGCAGCTGAGCAGGCAGGAATTACGCAGCACAGCTGGCAATTGTCAAGCAGATGACAGGCAGGAATCGTGCAGCTCAGCTGGCAATTGTCAAGCAGATGAGCAGACAGTAATCACGCAGCTCAGCAGGCCCTGATCACGTGACTGAGCATGCACTGTTCACGTGGCTGATCATACACTGATCACGTGATTGATCATGCACTGATCACGTGGCTATCATGCACTGATCACGTGGCTGATCATGCACTGATCACGTGGCTGATCATGCACTGATCACGTGGCTGATCATGCACTGATCACGTGACTGATCATGCACTGATCACGTGGCTATCATGCACTGATCACGTGGCTGATCATGCACTGATCACGTGGCTGCCATGCACTGATCACGTGACTGATCATGCACTGATCACGTAACTGATCATGCACTGATCACGTGGCTGATCATGCACTGATCACGTGACTGATCATGCACTGATCACGTGACTGATCATGCACTGATCACGTGGCTATCATGCACTGATCACGTGGCTGATCATGCACTGATCACGTAGCTATCATGCACTGATCACGTGACTGATCATGCACTGATCACGTAACTGATCATGCACTGATCACGTGGCTGATCATGCACTGATCACGTGGCTGATCATGCACTGATCACGTGACTGATCATGCACTGATCACGTGGCTATCATGCACTGATCACGTGGCTGATCATGCACTGATCACGTGGCTGATCATGCACTGATCACGTGGCTGATCATGCACTGATCACGTGACTGATCATGCACTGATCACGTGGCTATCATGCACTGATCACGTGGCTATCATGCACTGATCACGTGACTGATCATGCACTGATCACGTGACTGATCATGCACTGATCACGTGGCTATCATGCACTGATCACGTGGCTGATCATGCACTGATCACGTAGCTACCATGTACTGGTCACGTGACTGATCATGCACTGATCACGTGACTGATCATGCACTGATCACGTGGCTATCATGCACTGATCACGTGGCTGATCATGCACTGATCACGTGACTGATCATGCACTGATCACGTGACTGATCATGCACTGATCACGTGGCTATCATGCACTGATCACGTGGCTGATCATGCACTGATCACGTGGCTGATCATGCACTGATCACGTGGCTGATCATGCACTGATCACGTGGCTGATCATGCACTGATACCGTGACTGAGCATGGACTGATCACATGACTATCATGTAGTGATCACGTGACTTAATGGCGCTGATCATGTGACTGATCATGCGCTGATCATGTTTGCTATCATACACTGATCATGTGCCTCTGGAGGCAATAAACAAAGAGCTGAGTAGGCACGAATCAAACAGTCAGCAGGCAATAATCATGGAACTCAGCTGTGAGGAATCATGCTGCTCAGCTGGCAATAATCAAGCAGCTGAGCAGGCAGGAATTACGCAGCACAGCTGGCAATTGTCAAGCAGATGACAGGCAGGAATCGTGCAGCTCAGCTGGCAATTGTCAAGCAGATGAGCAGACAGTAATCACGCAGCTCAGCAGGCCCTGATCACGTGACTGAGCATGCACTGTTCACGTGGCTGATCATACACTGATCACGTGATTGATCATGCACTGATCACTTGGATATCATGCACTGATCACGTGGCTGATCATACACTGTTCACGTGTCTGACCATGCACTGATCACGTGGCTGATCATACACTGCTCACGTAACTGATCATGCACTGATCACGTGGCTGATCATGCACTGATCACGTGGCTGATCATGCACTGATCACGTGGCTGATCATGCACTGATCACGTGACTATCATGCACTGATCACGTGGCTGATCATGCACTGATCACGGGACTGATCATGCACTGATCACGGAGCTATCATGCACTGATCACGTGACTGATCATGCACTGATCACGTGGCTGATCATGCACTGATCACGTGACTGATCATGCACTGATCACGTGGCTGATCATGCACTGATCACGTGACTGATCATGCACTGATCACGTGGCTGATCATGCACTGATCACGTGGCTGATCATGCACTGATCACGTGACTGATCATGCACTGATCACGTGGCACTCATGCACTGATCACGTGGCTGATCATGCACTGATCACGTGACTGATCATGCACTGATCACGTGGCTATCATGCACTGATCACGTGGCTGATCATGCACTGATCACGTAGCTATCATGCACTGATCACGTGACTGATCATGCACTGATCACGTGAATGATCATGCACTGATCACGTGACTGATCATGCACTGATCACGTGACTGATCATGCACTGATCACGTGGCTATCATGCACTGATCACGTGGCTGATCATGCACTGATCACGTAGCTACCATGCACTGGTCACGTGACTGATCATGCACTGATCACGTAATTGATCATGCACTGATCACGTGACTGATCATGCACTGATCACGTGGCTGATCATGCACTGATCACGTGACTGATCATGCACTGATCACGTGGCTGATCATGCACTGATCACGTGGCTATCATGCACTGATCACGTGGCTGATCATGCACTGATCACGTGCTATCATGCACTGATCACGTGACTGATCATGCACTGATCACGTGACTGATCATGCACTGATCACGTGGCTGATCATGCACTGATCACGTGGCTATCATGCACTGATCACGTGGCTGATCATGCACTGATCACGCAGCTATCATGCACTGATCACGTGGTGATCATGCACTGATCACGTGGCTGATCATGCACTGATCACGTGACTGATCATGCACTGATCACGTGGCTATCATGCACTGATCACGTGGCTGATCATGCACTGATCACGTAGCTATCATGCACTGATCACGTGACTGATCATGCACTGATCACGTGACTGATCATGCACTGATCACGTGGCTGATCATGCACTGATCACGTGCTGATCATGCACTGATCACGTGGCTATCATGCACTGATCACGTGGCTGATCATGCACTGATCACGTGGCTGATCATGCACTGATCACGTGACTGATCATGCACTGATCACGTGACTGATCATGCACTGATCACGTGGCTATCATGCACTGATCACGTGGCTGATCATGCACTGATCACGTAGCTATCATGCACTGATCACGTGACTGATCATGCACTGATCACGTGACTGATCATGCACTGATCACGTGGCTGATCATGCACTGATCACGTGGCTGATCATGCACTGATCACGTGACTGATCATGCACTGATCACGTGACTGATCATGCACTGATCACGTGGCTATCATGCACTGATCACGTGGCTGATCATGCACTGATCACGTAGCTACCATGTACTGGTCACGTGACTGATCATGCACTGATCACGTGACTGATCATGCACTGATCACGTGGCTATCATGCACTGATCACGTGGCTGATCATGCACTGATCACGTGCCTGTCATGCACTGATCACGTGACTGATCATGCACTGATCACGTGGCTATCATGCACTGATCACGTGGCTGATCATGCACTGATCACGTGGCTGATCATGCACTGATCACGTGGCTGATCATGCACTGATCACGTGGCTGATCATGCACTGATCACGTGGCTGATCATGCACTGATACCGTGACTGAGCATGGACTGATCACATGACTATCATGTAGTGATCACGTGACTTAATGGCGCTGATCATGTGACTGATCATGCGCTGATCATGTTTGCTATCATACACTGATCATGTGCCTCTGGAGGCAATAAACAAAGAGCTGAGTAGGCACGAATCAAACAGTCAGCAGGCAATAATCATGGAACTCAGCTGTGAGGAATCATGCTGCTCAGCTGGCAATAATCAAGCAGCTGAGCAGGCAGGAATTACGCAGCACAGCTGGCAATTGTCAAGCAGATGACAGGCAGGAATCGTGCAGCTCAGCTGGCAATTGTCAAGCAGATGAGCAGACAGTAATCACGCAGCTCAGCAGGCCCTGATCACGTGACTGAGCATGCACTGTTCACGTGGCTGATCATACACTGATCACGTGATTGATCATGCACTGATCACTTGGATATCATGCACTGATCACGTGGCTGATCATGCACTGATCACGTGACTGACATGCACTGATCACGTGGCTGATCATGCACTGATCACGTGGCTGATCATGCACTGATCACGTGACTGATCATGCACTGATCACGTGGCTATCATGCACTGATCACGTGGCTGATCATGCACTGATCACGTGACTGATCATGCACTGATCACGGGCTATCATGCACTGATACATGACTGATCATGCACTGATCACGTGGCTGATCATGCACTGATCACGTGACTGATCATGCACTGATCACGTGACTGATCATGCACTGATCACGTGGCTGATCATGCACTGATCACGTGACTGATCATGCACTGATCACGTGACTGATCATGCACTGATCACGTGGCTATCATGCACTGATCACGTGGCTGATCATGCACTGATCACGTGACTGATCATGCACTGATCACGTGGCTATCATGCACTGATCACGTGGCTGATCATGCACTGATCACGTGGCTGATCATGCACTGATCACGTGACTGATCATGCACTGATCACGTGGCATCATGCACTGATCACGTGGCTGATCATGCACTGATCACGTGACTGATCATGCACTGATCACGTGGCTATCATGCACTGATCACGTGGCTGATCATGCACTGATCACGTAGCTATCATGCACTGATCACGTGACTGATCATGCACTGATCACGTGGCTGATCATGCACTGATCACGTGGCTGATCATGCACTGATCACGTGGCTGATCATGCACTGATCACGTGGCTATCATGCACTGATCACGTGACTGATCATGCACTGATCACGTGGCTGATCATGCACTGATCACGTGACTGATCATGCACTGATCACGTGGCTGATCATGCACTGATCACGTGACTGATCATGCACTGATCACGTGGCTGATCATGCACTGATCACGTGGCTATCATGCACTGATCACGTGGCTGATCATGCACTGATCACGTAGCTATCATGCACTGATCACGTGACTGATCATGCACTGATCACGTGACTGATCATGCACTGATCACGTGGCTGATCATGCACTGATCACGTGGCTATCATGCACTGATCACGTGGCTGATCATGCACTGATCACGTAGCTATCATGCACTGATCACGTGGTGATCATGCACTGATCACGTGGCTGATCATGCACTGATCACGTGACTGATCATGCACTGATCACGTGGCTATCATGCACTGATCACGTGGCTGATCATGCACTGATCACGCAGCTATCATGCACTGATCACGTGACTGATCATGCACTGATCACGTGGCTGATCATGCACTGATCACGTGGCTGATCATGCACTGATCACGTGCTGATCATGCACTGATCACGTGGCTATCATGCACTGATCACGTGGCTGATCATGCACTGATCACGTGGCTGATCATGCACTGATCACGTGACTGATCATGCACTGATCACGTGACTGATCATGCACTGATCACGTGGCTATCATGCACTGATCACGTGGCTGATCATGCACTGATCACGTAGCTATCATGCACTGATCACGTGACTGATCATGCACTGATCACGTGACTGATCATGCACTGATCACGTGGCTGATCATGCACTGATCACGTGACTGATCATGCACTGATCACGTGACTGATCATGCACTGATCACGTGACTGATCATGCACTGATCACGTGGCTATCATGCACTGATCACGTGGCTGATCATGCACTGATCACGTAGCTACCATGTACTGTCACGTGACTGATCATGCACTGATCACGTGACTGATCATGCACTGATCACGTGGCTATCATGCACTGATCACGTGGCTGATCATGCACTGATCACGTGCCTGTCATGCACTGATCACGTGACTGATCATGCACTGATCACGTGGCTATCATGCACTGATCACGTGGCTGATCATGCACTGATCACGTGGCTATCATGCACTGATCACGTGGCTGATCATGCACTGATCACGTGGCTATCATGCACTGATCACGTGGCTGATCATGCACTGATACCGTGACTGAGCATGGACTGATCACATGACTATCATGTAGTGATCACGTGACTTAATGGCGCTGATCATGTGACTGATCATGCGCTGATCATGTTTGCTATCATACACTGATCATGTGCCTCTGGAGGCAATAAACAAAGAGCTGAGTAGGCACGAATCAAACAGTCAGCAGGCAATAATCATGGAACTCAGCTGTGAGGAATCATGCTGCTCAGCTGGCAATAATCAAGCAGCTGAGCAGGCAGGAATTACGCAGCACAGCTGGCAATTGTCAAGCAGATGACAGGCAGGAATCATGCAGCTCAGCTGGCAATTGTCAAGCAGATGAGCAGACAGTAATCACGCAGCTCAGCAGGCCCTGATCACGTGACTGAGCATGCACTGTTCACGTGGCTGATCATACACTGATCACGTGACTGATCATGCACTGATCACGTGGATATCATGCACTGATCACGTGGCTGATCATGCACTGATCACGTGACTGATCATGCACTGATCACGTGGCTGATCATGCACTGATCACGTGGCTGATCATGCACTGATCACGTGACTGATCATGCACTGATCACGTGGCTATCATGCACTGATCACGTGGCTGATCATGCACTGATCACGTGACTGATCATGCACTGATCACGGGCTATCATGCACTGACACATGACTGATCATGCACTGATCACGTGGCTGATCATGCACTGATCACGTGACTGATCATGCACTGATCACGTGACTGATCATGCACTGATCACGTGGCTGATCATGCACTGATCACGTGACTGATCATGCACTGATCACGTGACTGATCATGCACTGATCACGTGGCTATCATGCACTGATCACGTGGCTGATCATGCACTGATCACGTGACTGATCATGCACTGATCACGTGGCTATCATGCACTGATCACGTGGCTGATCATGCACTGATCACGTGGCTGATCATGCACTGTCACGTGACTGATCATGCACTGATCACGTGGCACTCATGCACTGATCACGTGGCTGATCATGCACTGATCACGTGACTGATCATGCACTGATCACGTGGCTATCATGCACTGATCACGTGGCTGATCATGCAATGATCACGTAGCTACCATGCACTGGTCACGTGACTGATCATGCACTGATCACGTGAATGATCATGCACTGATCACGTGACTGATCATGCACTGATCACGTGACTGATCATGCACTGATCACGTGGCTATCATGCACTGATCACGTGGCTGATCATGCACTGATCACGTAGCTACCATGCACTGATCACGTGACTGATCATGCACTGATCACGTAATTGATCATGCACTGATCACGTGGCTGATCATGCACTGATCACGTGGCTGATCACACTGATCACGTGACTGATCATGCACTGATCACGTGGCTGATCATGCACTGATCACGTGGCTATCATGCACTGATCACGTGGCTGATCATGCACTGATCACGTAGCTATCATGCACTGATCACGTGACTGATCATGCACTGATCACGTGACTGATCATGCACTGATCACGTGGCTGATCATGCACTGATCACGTGGCTATCATGCACTGATCACGTGGCTGATCATGCACTGATCACGCAGCTATCATGCACTGATCACGTACTGATCATGCACTGATCACGTGGCTGATCATGCACTGATCACGTGACTGATCATGCACTGATCACGTGGCTATCATGCACTGATCACGTGGCTGATCATGCACTGATCACGTAGCTATCATGCACTGATCACGTGACTGATCATGCACTGATCACGTAACTGATCATGCACTGATCACGTGGCTGATCATGCACTGATCACGTGGCTGATCATGCACTGATCACGTGGCTATCATGCACTGATCACGTGGCTGATCATGCACTGATCACGTGGCTGATCATGCACTGATCACGTGACTGATCATGCACTGATCACGTGACTGATCATGCACTGATCACGTGGCTATCATGCACTGATCACGTGGCTGATCATGCACTGATCACGTAGCTATCATGCACTGATCACGTGACTGATCATGCACTGATCACGTGACTGATCATGCACTGATCACGTGGCTGATCATGCACTGATCACGTGGCTGATCATGCACTGATCACGTGACTGATCATGCACTGATCACGTGACTGATCATGCACTGATCACGTGGCTATCATGCACTGATCACGTGGCTGATCATGCACTGATCACGTAGCTACCATGTACTGGTCACGTGACTGATCATGCACTGATCACGTGACTGATCATGCACTGATCACGTGGCTATCATGCACTGATCACGTGGCTGATCATGCACTGATCACGTGCCTGTCATGCACTGATCACGTGACTGATCATGCACTGATCACGTGGCTATCATGCACTGATCACGTGGCTGATCATGCACTGATCACGTGGCTATCATGCACTGATCACGTGGCTATCATGCACTGATCACGTGGCTGATCATGCACTGATCACGTGGCTGATCATGCACTGATACCGTGACTGAGCATGGACTGATCACATGACTATCATGTAGTGATCACGTGACTTAATGGCGCTGATCATGTGACTGATCATGCGCTGATCATGTTTGCTATCATACACTGATCATGTGCCTCTGGAGGCAATAAACAAAGAGCTGAGTAGGCACGAATCAAACAGTCAGCAGGCAATAATCATGGAACTCAGCTGTGAGGAATCATGCTGCTCAGCTGGCAATAATCAAGCAGCTGAGCAGGCAGGAATTACGCAGCACAGCTGGCAATTGTCAAGCAGATGACAGGCAGGAATCATGCAGCTCAGCTGGCAATTGTCAAGCAGATGAGCAGACAGTAATCACGCAGCTCAGCAGGCCCTGATCACGTGACTGAGCATGCACTGTTCACGTGGCTGATCATACACTGATCACGTGACTGATCATGCACTGATCACGTGGATATCATGCACTGATCACGTGGCTGATCATGCACTGATCACGTGACTGATCATGCACTGATCACGTGGCTGATCATGCACTGATCACGTGGCTGATCATGCACTGATCACGTGACTGATCATGCACTGATCACGTGGCTATCATGCACTGATCACGTGGCTGATCATGCACTGATCACGTGACTGATCATGCACTGATCACGGGCTATCATGCACTGATACATGACTGATCATGCACTGATCACGTGGCTGATCATGCACTGATCACGTGACTGATCATGCACTGATCACGTGACTGATCATGCACTGATCACGTGGCTGATCATGCACTGATCACGTGACTGATCATGCACTGATCACGTGACTGATCATGCACTGATCACGTGGCTATCATGCACTGATCACGTGGCTGATCATGCACTGATCACGTGACTGATCATGCACTGATCACGTGGCTATCATGCACTGATCACGTGGCTGATCATGCACTGATCACGTGGCTGATCATGCACTGTCACGTGACTGATCATGCACTGATCACGTGGCACTCATGCACTGATCACGTGGCTGATCATGCACTGATCACGTGACTGATCATGCACTGATCACGTGGCTATCATGCACTGATCACGTGGCTGATCATGCAATGATCACGTAGCTACCATGCACTGATCACGTGACTGATCATGCACTGATCACGTGAATGATCATGCACTGATCACGTGACTGATCATGCACTGATCACGTGACTGATCATGCACTGATCACGTGGCTATCATGCACTGATCACGTGGCTGATCATGCACTGATCACGTAGCTACCATGCACTGATCACGTGACTGATCATGCACTGATCACGTAATTGATCATGCACTGATCACGTGACTGATCATGCACTGATCACGTGGCTGATCATGCACTGATCACGTGACTGATCATGCACTGATCACGTGGCTATCATGCACTGATCACGTGGCTATCATGCACTGATCACGTGGCTGATCATGCACTGATCACGTGCTATCATGCACTGATCACGTGACTGATCATGCACTGATCACGTGACTGATCATGCACTGATCACGTGGCTGATCATGCACTGATCACGTGGCTATCATGCACTGATCACGTGGCTGATCATGCACTGATCACGCAGCTATCATGCACTGATCACGTGTGATCATGCACTGATCACGTGGCTGATCATGCACTGATCACGTGACTGATCATGCACTGATCACGTGGCTATCATGCACTGATCACGTGGCTGATCATGCACTGATCACGTAGCTACCATGCACTGATCACGTGACTGATCATGCACTGATCACGTAATGATCATGCACTGATCACGTGGCTGATCATGCACTGATCACGTGCTGATCATGCACTGATCACGTGGCTATCATGCACTGATCACGTGGCTGATCATGCACTGATCACGTGGCTGATCATGCACTGATCACGTGACTGATCATGCACTGATCACGTGACTGATCATGCACTGATCACGTGGCTATCATGCACTGATCACGTGGCTGATCATGCACTGATCACGTAGCTATCATGCACTGATCACGTGACTGATCATGCACTGATCACGTGACTGATCATGCACTGATCACGTGGCTGATCATGCACTGATCACGTGGCTGATCATGCACTGATCACGTGACTGATCATGCACTGATCACGTGACTGATCATGCACTGATCACGTGGCTATCATGCACTGATCACGTGGCTGATCATGCACTGATCACGTAGCTACCATGTACTGGTCACGTGACTGATCATGCACTGATCACGTGACTGATCATGCACTGATCACGTGGCTATCATGCACTGATCACGTGGCTGATCATGCACTGATCACGTGCCTGTCATGCACTGATCACGTGACTGATCATGCACTGATCACGTGGCTATCATGCACTGATCACGTGGCTGATCATGCACTGATCACGTGGCTATCATGCACTGATCACGTGGCTATCATGCACTGATCACGTGGCTGATCATGCACTGATCACGTGGCTGATCATGCACTGATACCGTGACTGAGCATGGACTGATCACATGACTATCATGTAGTGATCACGTGACTTAATGGCGCTGATCATGTGACTGATCATGCGCTGATCATGTTTGCTATCATACACTGATCATGTGCCTCTGGAGGCAATAAACAAAGAGCTGAGTAGGCACGAATCAAACAGTCAGCAGGCAATAATCATGGAACTCAGCTGTGAGGAATCATGCTGCTCAGCTGGCAATAATCAAGCAGCTGAGCAGGCAGGAATTACGCAGCACAGCTGGCAATTGTCAAGCAGATGACAGGCAGGAATCGTGCAGCTCAGCTGGCAATTGTCAAGCAGATGAGCAGACAGTAATCACGCAGCTCAGCAGGCCCTGATCACGTGACTGAGCATGCACTGTTCACGTGGCTGATCATACACTGATCACGTGATTGATCATGCACTGATCACTTGGATATCATGCACTGATCACGTGGCTGATCATGCACTGATCACGTGTTGATCATGCACTGATCACGTGGCTGATCATGCACTGATCACGTGGCTGATCATGCACTGATCACGTGACTGATCATGCACTGATCACGTGGCTATCATGCACTGATCACGTGGCTGATCATGCACTGATCACGTGACTGATCATGCACTGATCACGGGCTATCATGCACTGATACATGACTGATCATGCACTGATCACGTGGCTGATCATGCACTGATCACGTGACTGATCATGCACTGATCACGTGACTGATCATGCACTGATCACGTGGCTGATCATGCACTGATCACGTGACTGATCATGCACTGATCACGTGACTGATCATGCACTGATCACGTGGCTATCATGCACTGATCACGTGGCTGATCATGCACTGATCACGTGACTGATCATGCACTGATCACGTGGCTATCATGCACTGATCACGTGGCTGATCATGCACTGATCACGTGGCTGATCATGCACTGATCACGTGACTGATCATGCACTGATCACGTGGCATCATGCACTGATCACGTGGCTGATCATGCACTGATCACGTGACTGATCATGCACTGATCACGTGGCTATCATGCACTGATCACGTGGCTGATCATGCACTGATCACGTGGCTATCATGCACTGATCACGTGACTGATCATGCACTGATCACGTGGCTGATCATGCACTGATCACGTGACTGATCATGCACTGATCACGTGACTGATCATGCACTGATCACGTGGCTATCATGCACTGCTCACGTGGCTGATCATGCACTGATCACGCAGCTACCATGTACTGATCACGTGACTGATCATGCACTGATCACGTGGCTGATCATGCACTGATCATGTGGCTGATCATGCACTGATCACGTGACTGATCATGCACTGATCACGTGACTGATCATGCACTGATCACGTGGCTATCATGCACTGATCACGAGACTGATCATGCACTGATCACGTCTATATCATGCACTGATCACATGACTGCCCATGCACTGATCACGTGGATGATCATACACTAATCATGTGACAGATCATGCACTGATCACGTGGCTGATCATGCACTGATACCGTGACTGAGCATGGACTGATCACATGACTATCATGTAGTGATCACGTGACTTAATGGCGCTGATCATGTGACTGATCATGCGCTGATCATGTTTGCTATCATACACTGATCATGTGCCTCTGGAGGCAATAAACAAAGAGCTGAGTAGGCACGAATCAAACAGTCAGCAGGCAATAATCATGGAACTCAGCTGTGAGGAATCATGCTGCTCAGCTGGCAATAATCAAGCAGCTGAGCAGGCAGGAATTACGCAGCACAGCTGACAATTGTCAAGCAGATGACAGGCAGGAATCGTGCAGCTCAGCTGGCAATTGTCAAGCAGATGAGCAGACAGTAATCACGCAGCTCAGCAGGCCCTGATCACGTGACTGAGCATGCACTGTTCACGTGGCTGATCATACACTGATCACGTGATTGATCATGCACTGATCACTTGGATATCATGCACTGATCACGTGGCTGATCATACACTGTTCACGTGTCTGATCATGCACTGATCACGTGGCTGATCATGCACTGATCACGTGGCTATCATGCACTGATCACGTGGCTGATCATGCACTGATCACGTGACTGATCATGCACTGATCACGTGGCTATCATGCACTGATCACGTGGCTATCATGCACTGATCACGTGACTGATCATGCACTGATCACGTGGCTGTCATGCACTGATCACGTGGCTATCATGCACTGATCACGTGACTGATCATGCACTGATCACGTGGCTATCATGCACTGATCACGTGGCTGATCATGCACTGATCACGTGACTGATCATGCACTGATCACGGGCTGATCATGCACTGATCACATGACTGATCATGCACTGATCACGTGGCTGATCATGCACTGATCACGTGACTGATCATGCACTGATCACGTGACTGATCATGCACTGATCACGTGGCTGATCATGCACTGATCACGTGACTGATCATGCACTGATCACGTGACTGATCATGCACTGATCACGTGGCTATCATGCACTGATCACGTGGCTGATCATGCACTGATCACGTGACTGATCATGCACTGATCACGTGGCTATCATGCACTGATCACGTGGCTGATCATGCACTGATCACGTGGCTGATCATGCACTGATCACGTGACTGATCATGCACTGATCACGTGGCACTCATGCACTGATCACGTGGCTGATCATGCACTGATCACGTGACTGATCATGCACTGATCACGTGGCTATCATGCACTGATCACGTGGCTGATCATGCACTGATCACGTGGCTATCATGCACTGATCACGTGACTGATCATGCACTGATCACGTGGCTGATCATGCACTGATCACGTGACTGATCATGCACTGATCACGTGACTGATCATGCACTGATCACGTGGCTATCATGCACTGATCACGTGGCTGATCATGCACTGATCACGCAGCTACCATGTACTGATCACGTGACTGATCATGCACTGATCACGTGATTGATCATGCACTGATCACGTGGCTGATCATGCACTGATCACGTGACTGATCATGCACTGATCACGTGACTGATCATGCACTGATCACGTGGCTATCATGCACTGATCACGTGACTGATCATGCACTGATCACGTCTAATCATGCACTGATCACATGACTGCCCATGCACTGATCACGTGGATGTTCATACACTAATCATGTGACAGATCATGCACTGATCACGTGGCTGATCATGCACTGATACCGTGACTGATCATGGACTGATCACATGACTATCATGTAGTGATCACGTGACTTAATGGCGCTGATCATGTGACTGATCATGCGCTGATCATGTTTGCTATCATACACTGATCATGTGCCTCTGGAGGCAATAAACAAAGAGCTGAGTAGGCACGAATCAAACAGTCAGCAGGCAATAATCATGGAACTCAGCTGTGAGGAATCATGCTGCTCAGCTTGCAATAATCAAGCAGCTGAGCAGGGAGGAATTACGCAGCACAGCTGGCAATTGTCAAGCAGATGACAGGCAGGAATCGTGCAGCTCAGCTGGCAATTGTCAAGCAGATGAGCAGACAGTAATCACGCAGCTCAGCAGGCCCTGATCACGTGACTGAGCATGCACTGTTCACGTGAATCATGCACTCAGTGGCAATGATCATGCACTGATGCAGGAATACACAGCACAGCTGGCAATTGTCATGCAGATGACAGGCAGGATCATGCAGCTCAGCTGGCAATTGTCACGCAGATGATCAGACAGAATCACGCAGCTCATCATGCACTGATCACGTGACTGATCATGCACTGATCACGTGGCTGATCATGCACTGATCACGTGGCTGATCATGCACTGATCACGTGGCTGATCATGCACTGATCACGTGACTGATCATGCACTGATCACGTGGCTATCATGCACTGATCACGTGGCTGATCATGCACTGATCACGTGACTGATCATGCACTGATCACGTGGCTGATCATGCACTGATCACGTGACTGATCATGCACTGATCACGTGGCTATCATGCACTGATCACGTGGCTGATCATGCAATGATCACGAAGCTACCATGTACTGGTCACGTGACTGATCATGCACTGATCACGTGACTGATCATGCACTGATCACGTGACTGATCATGCACTGATCACGTGACTGATCATGCACTGATCACGTGGCTATCATGCACTGATCACGTGGCTGATCATGCACTGATCACGTGACTGATCATGCACTGATCACGTGGCTGATCATGCACTGATCACGTGGCTGATCATGCACTGATCACGTGACTGATCATGCACTGATCACGTGACTGATCATGCACTGATCACGTGGCTATCATGCACTGATCACGTGGCTATCATGCACTGATCACGTGGCTGATCATGCACTGATCACGTGACTGATCATGCACTGATCACGTGGCTTATCATGCACTGATCATGTGACTGATCATGCACTGATCATGTTTGTATCATACACTGATCATGTGCCTCTGGAGGCAATGAACAAAGAGCTGAGTAGGCACGAATCAGTCAGGCAATAATCATGGAACTCAGCTGTGAGGAATCATGCTGCTCAGCTGGCAATAATCAAGCAGCTGAGCAGGCAGGAATTATGCAGCACAGCTGGCAATTGTCAAGCAGATGACAGGCAGGAATCGTGCAGCTCAGCTGGCAATTGTCAAGCAGATGAGCAGACAGTAATCACGCAGCTCAGCAGGCCCTGATCACGTGACTGAGCATGCACTGTTCACGTGGCTGATCATACACTGATCACGTGACTGATCATGCACTGATCACGTGGCTATCATGCACTGATCACGTGGCTGATCATGCACTGATCACGTGATTGTCATGCACTGATCACGTGGCTGATCATGCACTGATCACGTGGCTGATCATGCACTGATCACGTGACTGATCATGCACTGATCACGTGGCTGATCATGCACTGATCACGTGGCTATCATGCACTGATCACGTGGCTGATCATGCACTGATCACGTGGCTACCATGCACTGATCACGTGACTGATCATGCACTGATCACGTAACTGATCATGCACTGATCACGTGGCTGATCATGCACTGATCACGTGGCTGATCATGCACTGATCACGTGACTGATCATGCACTGATCACGTGGCTGATCATGCACTGATCACGTGACTGATCATGCACTGATCACGTGACTGATCATGCACTGATCACGTGGCTATCATGCACTGATCACGTGGCTGATCATGCATGATCACGTAGCTACCATGTACTGGTCACGTGACTGATCATGCACTGATCACGTGACTGATCATGCACTGATCACGTGGCTATCATGCACTGATCACGTGGCTGATCATGCACTGATCACGTAGCTATCATGTACTGATCACGTGACTGATCATGCACTGATCACGTGACTGATCATGCACTGATCACGTGGCTATCATGCACTGATCACGTGACTGATCATGCACTGATCACGTCTATATCATGCACTGATCACGTGACTGATCATGCACTGATCACGTGGCTGATCATGCACTGATCACGTGACTGATCATGCACTGATCACGTGGCTGATCATGCACTGATCACGTGACTGATCATGCACTGATCACGTGACTGATCATGCACTGATCACGTGACTGATCATGCACTGATCACGTGACTGATCATGCACTGATCACGTGACTGATCATGCACTGATCACGTGACTGATCATGCACTGATCACGTGACTGATCATGCACTGATCACGTGGCTATCATGCACTGATCACGTGGCTGATCATGCACTGATCACGTGGCTGATCATGCACTGATCACGTGGCTGATCATGCACTGATCCGTGACTGAGCATGGACTGATCACATGACTATCATGTAGTGATCACGTGACTTAATGGCGCTGATCATGTGACTGATCATGCGCTGATCATGTTTGCTATCATACACTGATCATGTGCCTCTGGAGGCAATAAACAAAGAGCTGAGTAGGCACGAATCAAACAGTCAGCAGGCAATAATCATGGAACTCAGCTGTGAGGAATCATGCTGCTCAGCTGGCAATAATCAAGCAGCTGAGCAGGCAGGAATTACGCAGCACAGCTGGCAATTGTCAAGCAGATGACAGGCAGGAATCATGCAGCTCAGCTGGCAATTGTCAAGCAGATGAGCAGACAGTAATCACGCAGCTCAGCAGGCCCTGATCACGTGACTGAGCATGCACTGTTCACGTGGCTGATCATACACTGATCACGTGATTGATCATGCACTGATCACTTGGATATCATGCACTGATCACGTGGCTGATCATACACTGTTCACGTGTCTGACCATGCACTGATCACGTGGCTGATCATGCACTGCTCACGTAACTGATCATGCACTGATCACGTGGCTGATCATGCACTGATCACGTGGCTGATCATGCACTGATCACGTGACTGATCATGCACTGATCATGTTTGGTGTCATGCACTGATCATGTGCATCTGAGGCAATGATCACGAGCTGATAGGCACTGATCAGTCAGCAGGCTATAATCATGGAACTCAGCTCTGAGAAATCATGCTGCTCAGCTGGCAATAATCAAGTAGATGATCAGGCAGGAATTATGCAGCACAGGTGGCAATGATCAAGCAGATGACAGACAGGAATCGTACAGCTCACTGGCAATTGTCAAGCAGATGAGCAGACAGTAATCACGTGGCTGATCATGCACTGATCACGTGACTGATCATGCACTGATCACGTGACTGATCATGCACTGATCACGTGGCTATCATGCACTGATCACGTGGCTGATCATGCACTGATCACGTGGCTATCATGCACTGATCACGTGACTGATCATGCACTGATCACGTGACTGATCATGCACTGATCACGTGGCTGATCATGCACTGATCACGTGGCTGATCATGCACTGATCACGTGACTGATCATGCACTGATCACGTGACTGATCATGCACTGATCACGTGGCTATCATGCACTGATCACGTGGCTGATCATGCACTGATCACGTGCCTGATCATGCACTGATCACATGACTGATCATGCACTGATCACGTGACTGATCATGCACTGATCACGTGGCTATCATGCACTACTCACGTGGCTGATCATGCAATGATCATGTAGCTACCATGTACTGGTCACGTGACTGATCATACACCCATCAGGTGACTGATCATGCACTGATCACGTGGCTGATCATGCACTGATCACGTGACTGATCATGCACTGATCACGTGACTGATCATGCACTGATCACATGGCTATCATGAACTGATCACGTGGCTGATCATGCACTGATCACGTGGCTGATCATGCACTGATACCGTGACTGAGCATGGACTGATCACATGACTATCATGTAGTGATCACGTGACTTAATGGCTCTGATCATGCGCTGATCATGTTTGCTATCATACACTGATCATGTGCCTCTGGAGGCAATAAACAAAGAGCTGAGTAGGCACGAATCAAACAGTCAGCAGGCAATAATCATGGAACTCAGCTGTGAGGAATCATGCTGCTCAGCTGGCAATAATCAAGCAGCTGAGCAGGCAGGAATTACGCAGCACAGCTGGCAATTGTCAAGCAGATGACAGGCAGGAATCGTGCAGCTCAGCTGGCAATTGTCAAGCAGATGAGCAGACAGTAATCACGCAGCTCAGCAGGCCCTGATCACGTGACTGAGCATGCACTGTTCACGTGGCTGATCATACACTGATCACGTGATTGATCATGCACTGATCACTTGGATATCATGCACTGATCACGTGGCTGATCATACACTGTTCACGTGTCTGACCATGCACTGATCACGTGGCTGATCATACACTGCTCACGTAACTGATCATGCACTGATCACGTGGCTATCATGCACTGATCACGTGGCTGAACATGCACTGTTCACGTGGCTGATCACACACTGTCACGTGACATATCATGCACTGATCACGTGGCACTCATGCACTGATCACGTGGCTGATCATACTCTGCTCACGTAACTGATCATGCACACATCACGTGGCTATCATGCACTGCTCACGTGGCTGATCATGGAATGATCACGTAGCTACCATATACTGGTCACGTGACTGATCATGCACTGATCACGTAAATGATCATGCACTGATCACGTGACTGATCATGTACTGATCACGTGACTGATCATGCACTGATCACGTGGCTGATCATGCACTGATCACGTGGCTGATCATGCACTGATCACGTGGCTGATCATGCACTGATCACGTGGCTGATCATGCACTGATCACGTGACTGATCATGCACTGATCACGTGACTGATCATGCACTGATCACGTGGCTATCATGCACTGATCACGTGGCTGATCATGCACTGATCACGTGACTGATCATGCACTGATCACGTGACTGATCATGCACTGATCACGTGACTGATCATGCACTGATCACGTGGCTGATCATGCACTGATCACGTGGCTGATCATGCACTGATCACGTGACTGATCATGCACTGATCACGTGACTGATCATGCACTGATCACGTGGCTATCATGCACTGATCACGTGGCTGATCATGCACTGATCACGTGACTGATCATGCACTGATCACTGGCTATCATGCACTGATCACGTGGCTATCATGCACTGATCACGTGGCTGATCATGCACTGATCACGTGACTGATCATGCACTGATCACGTGATATCATGCACTGATCACGTGACTGATCATGCACTGATCACGTGGATGATCATGCACTGATCATGTGACTGATCATGCACTGATCACGTGGCTATCATGCACTGATCACGTGGCTGATCATGCACTGATCACGTAGCTATCATGCACTGATCACGTGACTGATCATGCACTGATCACGTGACTGATCATGCACTGATCACGTGACTGATCATGCACTGATCACGTGACTGATCATGCACTGATCACGTGACTGATCATGCACTGATCACGTGGCTATCATGCACTGATCACGTGGCTGATCATGCACTGATCACGTAGCTACCATGCACTGATCACGTGACTGATCATGCACTGATCACGTAATTGATCATGCACTGATCACGTGGCTGATCATGCACTGATCACGTGGCTGATCATGCACTGATCACGTGACTGATCATGCACTGATCACGTGACTGATCATGCACTGATCACGTGGCTATCATGCACTGATCACGTGGCTGATCATGCACTGATCACGTGCCTGATCATGCACTGATCACATGACTGATCATGCACTGATCACGTGACTGATCATGCACTGATCACGTGGCTATCATGCACTACTCACGTGGCTGATCATGCAATGATCATGTAGCTACCATGTACTGGTCACGTGACTGATCATACACCCATCAGGTGACTGATCATGCACTGATCACGTGGCTGATCATGCACTGATCACGTGACTGATCATGCACTGATCACGTGACTGATCATGCACTGATCACATGGCTATCATGCACTGATCACGTGGCTGATCATGCACTGATCACGTGGCTGATCATGCACTGATACCGTGACTGAGCATGGACTGATCACATGACTATCATGTAGTGATCACGTGACTTAATGGCGCTGATCATGTGACTGATCATGCGCTGATCATGTTTGCTATCATACACTGATCATGTGCCTCTGGAGGCAATAAACAAAGAGCTGAGTAGGCACGAATCAAACAGTCAGCAGGCAATAATCATGGAACTCAGGTGTGAGGAATCATGCTGCTCAGCTGGCAATAATCAAGCAGCTGAGCAGGCAGGAATTACGCAGCACAGCTGGCAATTGTCAAGCAGATGACAGGCAGGAATCGTGCAGCTCAGCTGGCAATTGTCAAGCAGATGAGCAGACAGTAATCACGCAGCTCAGCAGGCCCTGATCACGTGACTGAGCATGCACTGTTCACGTGGCTGATCATACACTGATCACGTGATGATCATGCACTGATCACTTGGATATCATGCACTGATCACGTGGCTGATCATACACTGTTCACGTGTCTGACCATGCACTGATCACGTGGCTGATCATACACTGCTCACGTAACTGATCATGCACTGATCACGTGGCTATCATGCACTGATCACGTGGCTGATCATGCACTGATCACGTGGCTGATCACACACTGTCACGTGACATATCATGCACTGATCACGTGGCACTCATGCACTGATCACGTGGCTGATCATACACTGATCACGTAACTGATCATGCACATCACGTGGCTATCATGCACTGATCACGTGGCTGATCATGCACTGATCACGTGACTGATCATGCACTGATCACGTGGCTGATCATGCACTGATCACGTGACTGATCATGCACTGATCACGTGGCTGATCATGCACTGATCACGTGGCTGATCATGCACTGATCACGTGACTGATCATGCACTGATCACGTGACTGATCATGCACTGATCACGTGACTGATCATGCACTGATCACGTGGCTGATCATGCACTGATCACGTGGCTGATCATGCACTGATCACGTGGCTGATCATGCACTGATCACGTGACTGATCATGCACTGATCACGTGACTGATCATGCACTGATCACGTGACTGATCATGCACTGATCACGTGGCTATCATGCACTGATCACGTGGCTGATCATGCACTGATCACGTGACTGATCATGCACTGATCACGTGGCTGATCATGCACTGATCACGTGACTGATCATGCACTGATCACGTGGCTATCATGCACTGATCACGTGGCTGATCATGCACTGATCACGTGGCTGATCACACTGATCACGTGACTGATCATGCACTGATCACGTGGCTGATCATGCACTGATCACGTGACTGATCATGCACTGATCACGTGGCTATCATGCACTGATCACGTGGCTGATCATGCACTGATCACGTAGCTACCATGCACTGATCACGTGACTGATCATGCACTGATCACGTGACTGATCATGCACTGATCACGTGACTGATCATGCACTGATCACGTGACTGATCATGCACTGATCACGTGGCTGATCATGCACTGATCACGTGGCTATCATGCACTGATCACGTGGCTGATCATGCACTGATCACGTAGCTACCATGCACTGGTCACGTGACTGATCATGCACTGATCACGTAATTGATCATGCACTGATCACGTGGCTGATCATGCACTGATCACGTGGCTGATCACACACTGATCACGTGACTGATCATGCACTGATCACGTGGCTGATCATGCACTGATCACGTGGCTATCATGCACTGATCACGTGGATATCATGCACTGATCACGTGGCTGATCATGCACTGATCACGTGACTGATCATGCACTGATCACGTGGCTATCATGCACTGATCACGTGGCTATCATGCACTGATCACGTGGCTGATCATGCACTGATCACGTAGCTATCATGCACTGATCACGTGACTGATCATGCACTGATCACGTGACTGATCATGCACTGATCACGTGACTGATCATGCACTGATCACGTGACTGATCATGCACTGATCACGTGGCTATCATGCACTGATCACGTGGCTGATCATGCACTGATCACGCAGCTGCCATGCACTGATCACGTGACTGATCATGCACTGATCACGTAATTGATCATGCACTGATCACGTGGCTGATCATGCACTGATCACGTGACTGATCATGCACTGATCACGTGACTGATCATGCACTGATCACGTGGCTATCATGCACTGATCACGTGGCTGATCATGCACTGATCACGCAGCTATCATGCACTGATCACGTGACTGATCATGCACTGATCACGTGACTGATCATGCACTGATCACGTGGCTGATCATGCACTGATCACGTGACTGATCATGCACTGATCACGTGGCTGATCATGCACTGATCACGTGGCTATCATGCACTGATCACGTGGCTGATCATGCACTGATCACGTAGCTATCATGCACTGATCACGTGACTGATCATGCACTGATCACGTGACTGATCATGCACTGATCACGTGGCTATCATGCACTGATCACGTGACTGATCATGCACTGATCACGTCTGATCATGCACTGATCACGTGACTGATCATGCACTGATCACGTGGATGATCATGCACTGATCACGTGATGATCATGCACTGATCACGTGGCTGATCATGCACTGATCACGTGACTGATCATGCACTGATCACGTGGCTGATCATGCACTGATCACGTGGCTATCATGCACTGATCACGTGACTGATCATGCACTGATCACGTGACTGATCATGCACTGATCACGTGGCTGATCATGCACTGATCACGTGACTGATCATGCACTGATCACGTGACTGATCATGCACTGATCACGTGGCTATCATGCACTGATCACGTGGCTGATCATGCACTGATCACGGGACTGATCATGCACTGATCATGGGCTATCATGCACTGATACATGATTCACATGCACTGATCACGTGGCTGATCATGCACTGATCACGTGACTGATCATGCACTGATCACGTGACTGATCATGCACTGATCACGTGGCTGATCATGCACTGATCACGTGGCTATCATGCACTGATCACGTGGCTGATCATGCACTGATCACGTAGCTACCATGTACTGATCACGTGACTGATCATGCACTGATCACGTAATTGATCATGCACTGATCACGTGGCTGATCATGCACTGATCACGTGGCTGATCATGCACTGATCACGTGACTGATCATGCACTGATCACGTGACTGATCATGCACTGATCACGTGGCTATCATGCACTGATCACGTGGCTGACATGCACTGATCACGTGACTGATCATGCACTGATCACGTGGCTGATCATGCACTGATCACGTGACTGATCATGCACTGATCACGTGGCTGATCATGCACTGATCACGTGACTGATCATGCACTGATCACGTGGCTATCATGCACTGATCACGTGGCTGATCATGCATGATCACGCAGCTACCATGTACTGGTCACATGACTGATCATGCACTGATCACGTGACTGATCATGCACTGATCACGTGGCTATCATGCACTACTCACGTGGCTGATCATGCAATGATCATGTAGCTACCATGTACAGGTCACGTGAATGATCATACACCCATCAGGTGACTGATCATGCACTGATCACGTGGCTATCATGCACTGATCACGTGACTGATCATGCACTGATCACGTCTATATCATGCACTGATCACATGACTGCCCATGCACTGATCACGTGGATGATCATACACTAATCATGTGACAGATCATGCACTGATCACGTGGCTGATCATGCACTGATACCGTGACTGAGCATGGACTGATCACATGACTATCATGTAGTGATCACGTGACTTAATGGCGCTGATCATGTGACTGATCATGCGCTGATCATGTTTGCTATCATACACTGATCATGTGCCTCTGGAGGCAATAAACAAAGAGCTGAGTAGGCACGAATCAAACAGTCAGCAGGCAATAATCATGGAACTCAGCTGTGAGGAATCATGCTGCTCAGCTGGCAATAATCAAGCAGCTGAGCAGGCAGGAATTACGCAGCACAGCTGGCAATTGTCAAGCAGATGACAGGCAGGAATCGTGCAGCTCAGCTGGCAATTGTCAAGCAGATGAGCAGACAGTAATCACGCAGCTCAGCAGGCCCTGATCACGTGACTGAGCATGCACTGTTCACGTGGCTGATCATACACTGATCACGTGATTGATCATGCACTGATCACTTGGATATCATGCACTGATCACGTGGCTGATCATACACTGTTCACGTGTCTGACCATGCACTGATCACGTGGCTGATCATACTGATCACGTAACTGATCATGCACTGATCACGTGGCTATCATGCACTGATCACGTGGCTGATCATGCACTGATCACGTGGCTATCATGCACTGATCACGTGACTGATCATGCACTGATCACATGACTGATCATGCACTGATCACGTGGCTTATCATGCACTGATCATGTGACTGATCATGCACTGATCATGTTTGGTATCATACACTGATCATGTGCCTCTGGAGGCAATGAACATAGAGCTGAGTAGGCAGGAATCAGTCAGCAGGCTATAATCATGGAACTCAGCTCTGAGAAATCATGCTGCTCAGCTGGCAATAATCAAGTAGATGAGCAGGCAGGAATTATGCAGCACAGGTGGCAATTGTCAAGCAGATGACAGGCAGGAATCGTGCAGCTCAGCTGGCAATTGTCAAGCAGATGAGCAGACAGTAATCACGCAGCTCAGCAGGCCCTGATCACGTGACTGAGCATGCACTGTTCACGTGGCTGATCACACACTGATCACGTGACTGATCATGCACTGATCACGTGACTGATCATGCACTGATCACGTGGCTATCATGCACTGATCACGTGGCTGATCATGCACTGATCACGGGACTGATCATGCACTGATCACGGGCTATCATGCACTGATACATGACTGACATGCACTGATCACGTGGCTGATCATGCACTGATCACGTGACTGATCATGCACTGATCACGTGACTGATCATGCACTGATCACGTGGCTATCATGCACTGATCACGTGGCTGATCATGCAATGATCACGTAGCTACCATGTACTGGTCACGTGACTGATCATGCACTGATCACGTAATTGATCATGCACTGATCACGTGGCTGATCATGCACTGATCACGTGGCTGATCATGCACTGATCACGTGACTGATCATGCACTGATCACGTGACTGATCATGCACTGATCACGTGGCTATCATGCACTGATCACGTGGCTGATCATGCACTGATCACGTGCCTGATCATGCACTGATCACGTGGCTGATCATGCACTGATCACGTGACTGATCATGCACTGATCACGTGACTGATCATGCACTGATCACGTGGCTATCATGCACTGATCACGTGGCTGATCATGCATGATCACGCAGCTACCATGTACTGGTCACATGACTGATCATGCACTGATCACGTGACTGATCATGCACTGATCACGTGGCTATCATGCACTACTCACGTGGCTGATCATGCAATGATCATGTAGCTACCATGTACAGGTCACGTGAATGATCATACACCCATCAGGTGACTGATCATGCACTGATCACGTGGCTATCATGCACTGATCACGTGACTGATCATGCACTGATCACGTCTATATCATGCACTGATCACATGACTATCATGCACTGATCACGTGGCTGATCATGCACTGATACCGTGACTGAGCATGGACTGATCACATGACTATCATGTAGTGATCACGTGACTTAATGGCGCTGATCATGTGACTGATCATGCGCTGATCATGTTTGCTATCATACACTGATCATGTGCCTCTGGAGGCAATAAACAAAGAGCTGAGTAGGCACGAATCAAACAGTCAGCAGGCAATAATCATGGAACTCAGCTGTGAGGAATCATGCTGCTCAGCTGGCAATAATCAAGCAGCTGAGCAGGCAGGAATTACGCAGCACAGCTGGCAATTGTCAAGCAGATGACAGGCAGGAATCGTGCAGCTCAGCTGGCAATTGTCAAGCAGATGAGCAGACAGTAATCACGCAGCTCAGCAGGCCCTGATCACGTGACTGAGCATGCACTGTTCACGTGGCTGATCATACACTGATCACGTGATTGATCATGCACTGATCACTTGGATATCATGCACTGATCACGTGGCTGATCATACACTGTTCACGTGTCTGACCATGCACTGATCACGTGGCTGATCATACACTGCTCACGTAACTGATCATGCACTGATCACGTGGCTATCATGCACTGATCACGTGGCTGATCATGCACTGTCACGTGGCTGATCACACACTGTCACGTGACTATCATGCACTGATCACGTGGCTGATCATGCACTGATCACGTGACTGATCATGCACTGATCACGTGACTGATCATGCACTGATCACGTGACTGATCATGCACTGATCACGTGACTGATCATGCACTGATCACGTGGCTATCATGCACTGATCACGTGGCTGATCATGCACTGATCACGTAGCTATCATGCACTGATCACGTGACTGATCATGCACTGATCACGTAATGATCATGCACTGATCACGTGGCTGATCATGCACTGATCACGTGGCTGATCATGCACTGATCACGTGACTGATCATGCACTGATCACGTGACTGATCATGCACTGATCACGTGGCTATCATGCACTGATCACGTGGCTATCATGCACTGATCACGTGCTGATCATGCACTGATCACATGACTGATCATGCACTGATCACGTGACTGATCATGCACTGATCACGTGGCTATCATGCACTACTCACGTGGCTGATCATGCAATGATCATGTAGCTACCATGTACTGGTCACGTGACTGATCATACACCCATCAGGTGACTGATCATGCACTGATCACGTGCCTGATCATGCACTGATCACGTGACTGATCATGCACTGATCACAGAGCTATCATGCACTGATCACGTGGCTGATCATGCACTGATCACGTGGCTGATCATGCACTGATACCGTGACTGAGCATGGACTGATCACATGACTATCATGTAGTGATCACGTGACTTAATGGCGCTGATCATGTGACTGATCATGCGCTGATCATGTTTGCTATCATACACTGATCATGTGCCTCTGGAGGCAATAAACAAAGAGCTGAGTAGGCACGAATCAAACAGTCAGCAGGCAATAATCATGGAACTCAGCTGTGAGGAATCATGCTGCTCAGCTGGCAATAATCAAGCAGCTGAGCAGGCAGGAATTACGCAGCACAGCTGGCAATTGTCAAGCAGATGACAGGCAGGAATCGTGCAGCTCAGCTGGCAATTGTCAAGCAGATGAGCAGACAGTAATCACGCAGCTCAGCAGGCCCTGATCACGTGACTGAGCATGCACTGTTCACGTGGCTGATCATACACTGATCACGTGATGATCATGCACTGATCACTTGGATATCATGCACTGATCACGTGGCTGATCATACACTGTTCACGTGTCTGACCATGCACTGATCACGTGGCTGATCATACACTGCTCACGTAACTGATCATGCACTGATCACGTGGCTATCATGCACTGATCACGTGGCTGAACATGCACTGTTCACGTGGCTGATCACACACCTGTCACGTGACATATCATGCACTGATCACGTGGCACTCATGCACTGATCACGTGGCTGATCATACTCTGCTCACGTAACTGATCATGCACACATCACGTGGCTATCATGCACTGCTCACGTGGCTGTCATGGAATGATCACGTAGCTACCATATACTGGTCACGTGACTGATCATGCACAGATCACGTAAATGATCATGCACTGTTCACGTGACTGATCATGTACTGATCACGTGACTGATCATGCACTGATCACGTGGCTATCATGCACTGCTCACGTGGCTGATCATGCAATGATCACGTAGCAACCATGTACTGGTCACGTGACTGATCATGCACTGATCACGTAATTGATCATGCACTGATCACGTGGCTGATCACACTGATCACGTGACTGATCATGCACTGATCACGTGGCTATCATGCACTGATCACGTGGCTATCATGCACTGATCACGTGGATATCATGCACTGATCACGTGGCTGATCACACACGTATCACATGACTGATCATGCACTGATCACGTGGCTATCATGCACTGATCACGTGGCTATCATGCACTGATCACGTGGCTGATCATGCAATGATCACGTAGCTACCATGTACTGGTCACGTGACTGATCATGCACTGATCACGTTGATCATGCACTGATCACGTGGCTGATCATGCACTGATCACGTGGCTGATCATGCACTGATCACGTGACTGATCATGCACTGATCACGTGGCTATCATGCACTGATCACGTGGCTATCATGCACTGATCACGTGACTGATCATGCACTGATCACGTGACTGATCATGCACTGATCACGTGACTGATCATGCACTGATCACGTGGCTATCATGCACTGATCACGTGGCTGATCATGCACTGATCACGTGGCTATCATGCACTGATCACGTGACTGATCATGCACTGATCACGTGACTGATCATGCACTGATCACGTGGCTATCATGCACTGATCACGTGGCTGATCATGCACTGATCACGCAGCTATCATGCACTGATCACGTGACTGATCATGCACTGATCACGTGACTGATCATGCACTGATCACGTGACTGATCATGCACTGATCACGTGACTGATCATGCACTGATCACGTGGCTATCATGCACTGATCACGTGGCTGATCATGCACTGATCACGTAGCTATCATGCACTGATCACGTGACTGATCATGCACTGATCACGTAACTGATCATGCACTGATCACGTGGCTGATCATGCACTGATCACGTGACTGATCATGCACTGATCACGTGGCTATCATGCACTGATCACGTGGCTGATCATGCACTGATCGTGGCTATCATGCACTGATCACGTGGCTGATCATGCACTGATCACGTGACTGATCATGCACTGATCACGTGGCTATCATGCACTGATCACGTGGCTATCATGCACTGATCACGTGGCTGATCATGCACTGATCACGTAGCTATCATGCACTGATCACGTGACTGATCATGCACTGATCACGTAATTGATCATGCACTGATCACGTGGCTGATCATGCACTGATCACGTGGCTGATCATGCACTATCACGTGACTGATCATGCACTGATCACGTGGCTATCATGCACTGATCACGTGGCTATCATGCACTGATCACGTGGCTGATCATGCACTGATCACGTGACTGATCATGCACTGATCACGTGACTGATCATGCACTGATCACGTGGCTATCATGCACTGATCACGTGGCTGATCATGCACTGATCACGTAGCTATCATGCACTGATCACGTGACTGATCATGCACTGATCACGTGACTGATCATGCACTGATCACGTGGCTATCATGCACTGATCACGTGGCTGATCATGCACTGATCACGCAGCTACCATGCACTGATCACGTGACTGATCATGCACTGATCACATGACTGATCATGCACTGATCACGTGGCTTATCATGCACTGATCATGTGACTGATCATGCGCTGATCATGTTTGGTGTCATACACTGATCATGTGCCTCTGGAGGCAATGAACAAAGAGCTGAGTAGGCACGAATCAGTCAGCAGGCAATAATCATGGAACTCAGCTGTGAGAAATCATGCTGCTCAGCTGGCAATAATCAAGCAGCTGAGCAGGCAGGAATTATGCAGCACAGCTGGCAATTGTCAAGCAGATGACAGGCAGGAATCGTGCAGCTCAGCTGGCAATTGTCAAGCAGATGAGCAGACAGTAATCACGCAGCTCAGCAGGCCCTGATCACGTGACTGAGCATGCACTGTTCACGTGGCTGATCATACACTGATCACGTGACTGATCATGCACTGATCACGTGACTGATCATGCACTGATCACGTGGCTGATCATGCACTGATCACGTGGCTGATCATGCACTGATCACGGGACTGATCATGCACTGATCACGTGCTATCATGCACTGATACATGACTGACATGCACTGATCACGTGGCTGATCATGCACTGATCACGTGACTGATCATGCACTGATCACGTGACTGATCATGCACTGATCACGTGGCTGATCATGCACTGATCACGTGGCTATCATGCACTGATCACGTGGCTGATCATGCAATGATCACGTAGCTACCATGCACTGATCACGTGACTGATCATGCACTGATCACGTAATTGATCATGCACTGATCACGTGGCTGATCATGCACTGATCACGTGGCTGATCATGCACTGATCACGTGACTGATCATGCACTGATCACGTGGCTGATCATGCACTGATCACGTGGCTGATCATGCACTGATCACGTGGCTATCATGCACTGATCACGTGACTGATCATGCACTGATCACGTGACTGATCATGCACTGATCACGTGGCTGATCATGCACTGATCACGTGGCTGATCATGCACTGATCACGTGGCTGATCATGCACTGATCACGTGACTGATCATGCACTGATCACGTGACTGATCATGCACTGATCACGTGGCTATCATGCACTGATCACGTGACTGATCATGCACTGATCACGTGGCTGATCATGCACTGATCACGTGACTGATCATGCACTGATCACGTGGCTGATCATGCACTGATCACGTGACTGATCATGCACTGATCACGTGACTGATCATGCACTGATCACGTCTATATCATGCACTGATCACATGACTGCCCATGCACTGATCACGTGGATGATCATACACTGATCATGTGACAGATCATGCACTGATCACGTGGCTGATCATGCACTGATACCGTGACTGAGCATGGACTGATCACATGACTATCATGTAGTGATCACGTGACTTAATGGCGCTGATCATGTGACTGATCATGCACTGATCATGTTTGCTATCATACACTGATCATGTGCCTCTGGAGGCAATAAACAAAGAGCTGAGTAGGCACGAATCAAACAGTCAGCAGGCAATAATCATGGAACTCAGCTGTGAGGAATCATGCTGCTCAGCTGGCAATAATCAAGCAGCTGAGCAGGCAGGAATTACGCAGCACAGCTGGCAATTGTCAAGCAGATGACAGGCAGGAATCGTGCAGCTCAGCTGGCAATTGTCAAGCAGATGAGCAGACAGTAATCACGCAGCTCAGCAGGCCCTGATCACGTGACTGAGCATGCACTGTTCACGTGGCTGATCATACACTGATCACGTGATTGATCATGCACTGATCACTTGGATATCATGCACTGATCACGTGGCTGATCATACACTGTTCACGTGTCTGACCATGCACTGATCACGTGGCTGATCATACACTGCTCACGTAACTGATCATGCACTGATCACGTGGCTATCATGCACTGATCACGTGGCTGATCATGCACTGATCACGTGGCTATCATGCACTGATCACGTGACTGATCATGCACTGATCACATGACTGATCATGCACTGATCACGTGGCTTATCATGCACTGATCATGTGACTGATCATGCACTGATCATGTTTGGTGTCATACACTGATCATGTGCATCTGGAGGCAATGAACATAGAGCTGAGTAGGCAGGAATCAGTCAGCAGGCTATAATCATGGAACTCAGCTCTGAGAAATCATGCTGCTCAGCTGGCAATAATCAAGTAGATGAGCAGGCAGGAATTATGCAGCACAGGTGGCAATTGTCAAGCAGATGACAGGCAGGAATCATGCAGCTCAGCTGGCAATTGTCAAGCAGATGAGCAGACAGTAATCACGCAGCTCAGCAGGCCCTGATCACGTGACTGATCATGCACTGATCACGTGGCTGATCACACACTGATCACGTGACTGATCATGCACTGATCACGTGACTGATCATGCACTGATCACGTGGCTATCATGCACTGATCACGTGGCTGATCATGCACTGATCACGGGACTGATCATGCACTGATCACGGGCTATCATGCACTGATACATGACTGATCATGCACTGATCACGTGGCTGATCATGCACTGATCACGTGACTGATCATGCACTGATCACGTGACTGATCATGCACTGATCACGTGGCTATCATGCACTGATCACGTGGCTGATCATGCAATGATCACGTAGCTACCATGCACTGATCACGTGACTGATCATGCACTGATCACGTGATTGATCATGCACTGATCACGTGGCTGATCATGCACTGATCACGTGGCTGATCATGCACTGATCACGTGACTGATCATGCACTGATCACGTGACTGATCATGCACTGATCACGTGGCTATCATGCACTGATCACGTGGCTGATCATGCACTGATCACGTGGCTGATCATGCACTGATCACGTGGCTGATCATGCACTGATCACGTGACTGATCATGCACTGATCACGTGACTGATCATGCACTGATCACGTGGCTATCATGCACTGATCACGTGGCTGATCATGCATGATCACGTAGCTACCATGTACTGGTCACGTGACTGATCATGCACTGATCACGTGACTGATCATGCACTGATCACGTGGCTGATCATGCACTGATCACGTGACTGATCATGCACTGATCACGTGGCTATCATGCACTGATCACGTGGCTATCATGCACTGATCACGTGGCTGATCATGCACTGATCACGCAGCTACCATGCACTGATCACGTGACTGATCATGCACTGATCACATGACTGATCATGCACTGATCACGTGGCTTATCATGCACTGATCATGTGACTGATCATGTGCTGATCATGTTTGCTATCATACACTGATCATGTGCCTCTGGAGGCAATGAACAAAGAGCTGAGTAGGCACGAATCAGTCAGCAGGCAATAATCATGGAACTCAGCTGTGAGAAATCATGCTGCTCAGCTGGCAATAATCAAGCAGCTGAGCAGGCAGGAATTATGCAGCACAGCTGGCAATTGTCAAGCAGATGACAGGCAGGAATCGTGCAGCTCAGCTGGCAATTGTCAAGCAGATGAGCAGACAGTAATCACGCAGCTCAGCAGGCCCTGATCACGTGACTGAGCATGCACTGTTCACGTGGCTGATCATACACTGATCACGTGACTGATCATGCACTGATCACGTGACTGATCATGCACTGATCACGTGGCTGATCATGCACTGATCACGTGGCTGATCATGCACTGATCACGGGACTGATCATGCACTGATCACGGGCTATCATGCACTGATACATGACTGACATGCACTGATCACGTGGCTGATCATGCACTGATCACGTGACTGATCATGCACTGATCACGTGACTGATCATGCACTGATCACGTGGCTGATCATGCACTGATCACGTGGCTATCATGCACTGATCACGTGGCTGATCATGCAATGATCACGTAGCTACCATGCACTGGTCACGTGACTGATCATGCACTGATCACGTAATTGATCATGCACTGATCACGTGGCTGATCATGCACTGATCACGTGGCTGATCATGCACTGATCACGTGACTGATCATGCACTGATCACGTGGCTGATCATGCACTGATCACGTGGCTGATCATGCACTGATCACGTGGCTATCATGCACTGATCACGTGACTGATCATGCACTGATCACGTGACTGATCATGCACTGATCACGTGGCTGATCATGCACTGATCACGTGGCTGATCATGCACTGATCACGTGGCTGATCATGCACTGATCACGTGACTGATCATGCACTGATCACGTGACTGATCATGCACTGATCACGTGGCTATCATGCACTGATCACGTGACTGATCATGCACTGATCACGTGGCTGATCATGCACTGATCACGTGACTGATCATGCACTGATCACGTGGCTGATCATGCACTGATCACGTGACTGATCATGCACTGATCACGTGACTGATCATGCACTGATCACGTCTATATCATGCACTGATCACATGACTGCCCATGCACTGATCACGTGGATGATCATACACTGATCATGTGACAGATCATGCACTGATCACGTGGCTGATCATGCACTGATACCGTGACTGAGCATGGACTGATCACATGACTATCATGTAGTGATCACGTGACTTAATGGCGCTGATCATGTGACTGATCATGCACTGATCATGTTTGCTATCATACACTGATCATGTGCCTCTGGAGGCAATAAACAAAGAGCTGAGTAGGCACGAATCAAAAGTCAGCAGGCAATAATCATGGAACTCAGCTGTGAGGAATCATGCTGCTCAGCTGGCAATAATCAAGCAGCTGAGCAGGCAGGAATTACGCAGCACAGCTGGCAATTGTCAAGCAGATGACAGGCAGGAATCGTGCAGCTCAGCTGGCAATTGTCAAGCAGATGAGCAGACAGTAATCACGCAGCTCAGCAGGCCCTGATCACGTGACTGAGCATGCACTGTTCACGTGGCTGATCATACACTGATCACGTGATTGATCATGCACTGATCACTTGGATATCATGCACTGATCACGTGGCTGATCATACACTGTTCACGTGTCTGACCATGCACTGATCACGTGGCTGATCATGCACTGATCACGTAACTGATCATGCACTGATCACGTGGCTATCATGCACTGATCACGTGGCTGATCATGCACTGATCACGTGGCTATCATGCACTGATCACGTGACTGATCATGCACTGATCACGTGACTGATCATGCACTGATCACGTGGCTTATCATGCACTGATCATGTGACTGATCATGCACTGATCATGTTTGGTGTCATACACTGATCATGTGCCTCTGGAGGCAATGAACATAGAGCTGAGTAGGCAGGAATCAGTCAGCAGGCTATAATCATGGAACTCAGCTCTGAGAAATCATGCTGCTCAGCTGGCAATAATCAAGTAGATGAGCAGGCAGGAATTATGCAGCACAGGTGGCAATTGTCAAGCAGATGACAGGCAGGAATCGTGCAGCTCAGCTGGCAATTGTCAAGCAGATGAGCAGACAGTAATCACGCAGCTCAGCAGGCCCTGATCACGTGACTGAGCATGCACTGATCACGTGGCTGATCACACACTGATCACGTGACTGATCATGCACTGATCACGTGACTGATCATGCACTGATCACGTGGCTATCATGCACTGATCACGTGGCTGATCATGCACTGATCACGGGACTGATCATGCACTGATCACGGGCTATCATGCACTGATACATGACTGACATGCACTGATCACGTGGCTGATCATGCACTGATCACGTGACTGATCATGCACTGATCACGTGACTGATCATGCACTGATCACGTGGCTGATCATGCACTGATCACGTGGCTATCATGCACTGATCACGTGGCTGATCATGCAATGATCACGTAGCTACCATGCACTGATCACGTGACTGATCATGCACTGATCACGTAATTGATCATGCACTGATCACGTGGCTGATCATGCACTGATCACGTGGCTGATCATGCACTGATCACGTGACTGATCATGCACTGATCACGTGGCTGATCATGCACTGATCACGTGGCTGATCATGCACTGATCACGTGGCTATCATGCACTGATCACGTGACTGATCATGCACTGATCACGTGACTGATCATGCACTGATCACGTGGCTGATCATGCACTGATCACGTGGCTGATCATGCACTGATCACGTGGCTGATCATGCACTGATCACGTGACTGATCATGCACTGATCACGTGACTGATCATGCACTGATCACGTGGCTATCATGCACTGATCACGTGACTGATCATGCACTGATCACGTGGCTGATCATGCACTGATCACGTGACTGATCATGCACTGATCACGTGGCTGATCATGCACTGATCACGTGACTGATCATGCACTGATCACGTGACTGATCATGCACTGATCACGTCTATATCATGCACTGATCACATGACTGCCCATGCACTGATCACGTGGATGATCATACACTGATCATGTGACAGATCATGCACTGATCACGTGGCTGATCATGCACTGATACCGTGACTGAGCATGGACTGATCACATGACTATCATGTAGTGATCACGTGACTTAATGGCGCTGATCATGTGACTGATCATGCACTGATCATGTTTGCTATCATACACTGATCATGTGCCTCTGGAGGCAATAAACAAAGAGCTGAGTAGGCACGAATCAAACAGTCAGCAGGCAATAATCATGGAACTCAGCTGTGAGGAATCATGCTGCTCAGCTGGCAATAATCAAGCAGCTGAGCAGGCAGGAATTACGCAGCACAGCTGGCAATTGTCAAGCAGATGACAGGCAGGAATCGTGCAGCTCAGCTGGCAATTGTCAAGCAGATGAGCAGACAGTAATCACGCAGCTCAGCAGGCCCTGATCACGTGACTGAGCATGCACTGTTCACGTGGCTGATCATACACTGATCACGTGATTGATCATGCACTGATCACTTGGATATCATGCACTGATCACGTGGCTGATCATACACTGTTCACGTGTCTGACCATGCACTGATCACGTGGCTGATCATACACTGATCACGTAACTGATCATGCACTGATCACGTGGCTATCATGCACTGATCACGTGGCTGATCATGCACTGATCACGTGGCTGATCATGCACTGATCACGTGACTGATCATGCACTGATCACGTGACTGATCATGCACTGATCACGTGGCTGATCATGCACTGATCATGTGACTGATCATGCACTGATCATGTTTGGTATCATGCACTGATCATGTGCCTCTGGAGGCAATGAACATAGAGCTGAGTAGGCAGGAATCAGTCAGCAGGCTATAATCATGGAACTCACCTCTGAGAAATCATGCTGCTCAGCTGGCAATAATCAAGTAGATGAGCAGGCAGGAATTATGCAGCACAGGTGGCAATTGTCAAGCAGATGACAGGCAGGAATCATGCAGCTCAGCTGGCAATTGTCAAGCAGATGAGCAGACAGTAATCACGCAGCTCAGCAGGCCCTGATCACGTGACTGATCATGCACTGATCACGTGGCTGATCACACACTGATCACGTGACTGATCATGCACTGATCACGTGGCTGATCATGCACTGATCACGTGGCTATCATGCACTGATCACGTGGCTGATCATGCACTGATCACGGGACTGATCATGCACTGATCACGGGCTATCATGCACTGATCACGTGACTGATCATGCACTGATCACGTGGCTGATCATGCACTGATCACGTGACTGATCATGCACTGATCACGTGACTGATCATGCACTGATCACGTGGCTATCATGCACTGATCACGTGGCTGATCATGCAATGATCACGTAGCTACCATGTACTGGTCACGTGACTGATCATGCACTGATCACGTGATTGATCATGCACTGATCACGTGGCTGATCATGCACTGATCACGTGGCTGATCATGCACTGATCACGTGACTGATCATGCACTGATCACGTGACTGATCATGCACTGATCACGTGGCTATCATGCACTGATCACGTGGCTGATCATGCACTGATCACGTGGCTGATCATGCACTGATCACGTGGCTGATCATGCACTGATCACGTGACTGATCATGCACTGATCACGTGACTGATCATGCACTGATCACGTGGCTATCATGCACTGATCACGTGGCTGATCATGCATGATCACGCAGCTACCATGCACTGATCACATGACTGATCATGCACTGATCACGTGACTGATCATGCACTGATCACGTGGCTATCATGCACTATCACGTGGCTGATCATGCAATGATCACGTAGCTACCATGTACTGATCACGTGAATGATCATGCACTGATCACGTGACTGATCATGCACTGATCACGTGGCTGATCATGCACTGATCACGTGGCTATCATGCACTGATCACGTGGCTGATCATGCACTGATCACGTAGCTACCATGCACTGATCACGTGACTGATCATGCACTGATCACGTAATTGATCATGCACTGATCACGTGGCTGATCATGCACTGATCACGTGGCTGATCATGCACTGATCACGTGACTGATCATGCACTGATCACGTGACTATCATGCACTGATCACGTGGCTATCATGCACTGATCACGTGGCTATCATGCACTGATCACGTGGCTGATCACACACTATCACGTGACTGATCATGCACTGATCACGTGGCTATCATGCACTGATCACGTGGCTATCATGCACTGATATCATGCACTGATCACGTGGCTGATCATGCACTGATCACGTGACTGATCATGCACTGATCACGTGGCTGATCATGCACTGATCACGTGGCTATCATGCACTGATCACGTGGCTGATCATGCACTGATCACGTGACTGATCATGCACTGATCACGGCTATCATGCACTGATCACATGACTGATCATGCACTGATCACGTGCTGATCATGCACTGATCACGTGACTGATCATGCACTGATCACGTGGCTGATCATGCACTGATCACGTGGCTATCATGCACTGATCACGTGGCTGATCATGCACTGATCACGTGACTGATCATGCACTGATCACGTGGCTGATCATGCACTGATCACGTGGCTGATCATGCACTGATCACGTAGCTATCATGCACTGATCACGTGACTGATCATGCACTGATCACGTGACTGATCATGCACTGATCACGTGACTGATCATGCACTGATCACGTGACTGATCATGCACTGATCACGTGGCTATCATGCACTGATCACGTGGCTGATCATGCAATGATCACGTAGCACCATGTACTGATCACGTGACTGATCATGCACTGATCACGTGACTGATCATGCACTGATCACGTGGCTGATCATGCACTGATCACGTGACTGATCATGCACTGATCACGTGACTGATCATGCACTGATCACGTGGCTATCATGCACTGATCACGTGGCTGATCATGCACTGATCACGTGACTGATCATGCACTGATCACGTGACTGATCATGCACTGATCACGTGGCTATCATGCACTGATCACGTGGCTGATCATGCATGATCACGTGACTGATCATGCACTGATCACGTGACTGATCATGCACTGATCACGTGGCTATCATGCACTGATCACGTGGCTATCATGCACTGATCACGTGGCTGATCATGCACTGATCACGTGACTGATCATGCACTGATCACGTGGTATCATGCACTGATCACGTGGCTGATCATGCACTGATCACGTGACTGATCATGCACTGATCACGTGGCTGATCATGCACTGATCACGTGCTGATCATGCACTGATCACGTGGCTATCATGCACTGATCACGTGGCTGATCATGCACTGATCACGTGCTGACATGCACTGATCACGTGACTGATCATGCACTGATCACGTAACTGATCATGCACTGATCACGTGGCTATCATGCACTGATCACGTGGCTGATCATGCACTGATCACGTGCTATCATGCACTGATCACGTGACTGATCATGCACTGATCACGTGGCTGATCATGCACTGATCACGTGGCTGATCATGCACTGATCACGTGACTGATCATGCACTGATCACGTGACTGATCATGCACTGATCACGTGGCTATCATGCACTGATCACGTGGCTGATCATGCACTGATCACGTGACTGATCATGCACTGATCACGTGACTGATCATGCACTGATCACGTGGCTATCATGCACTGATCACGTGGCTGATCATGCACTGATCACGTGGCTGATCATGCACTGATCACGTGGCTGATCATGCACTGATCACGTGACTGATCATGCACTGATCACGTGGCTATCATGCACTGATCACGTGGCTGATCATGCACTGATCACGTGGCTGATCATGCACTGATCACGTGACTGATCATGCACTGATCACGTGGCATCATGCACTGATCACGTGGCTGATCATGCACTGATCACGTAACTGATCATGCACTGATCACGTGGCTATCATGCACTGATCACGTGGCTGATCATGCAATGATCACGTAGCTGATCATGTACTGATCACGTGACTGATCATGCACTGATCACGTGGCATCATGCACTGATCACGTGGCTGATCATGCACTGATCACGTGCCTGATCATGCACTGATCACGTGACTGATCATGCACTGATCACGTGCTGTCATGCACTGATCACGTGACTGATCATGCACTGATCACGTGGCTGATCATGCACTGATCACGTGGCTGATCATGCACTGATCACGTGGCTGATCATGCACTGATACCGTGACTGAGCATGGACTGATCACATGACTATCATGTAGTGATCACGTGACTTAATGGCGCTGATCATGTGACTGATCATGCGCTGATCATGTTTGCTATCATACACTGATCATGTGCCTCTGGAGGCAATAAACAAAGAGCTGAGTAGGCACGAATCAAACAGTCAGCAGGCAATAATCATGGCACTCAACTGTGAGGAATCATGCTGCTCAGCTGGCAATAATCAAGCAGCTGAGCAGGCAGGAATTACGCAGCACAGCTGGCAATTGTCAAGCAGATGACAGGCAGGAATCGTGCAGCTCAGCTGGCAATTGTCAAGCAGATGAGCAGACAGTAATCACGCAGCTCAGCAGGCCCTGATCACGTGACTGAGCATGCACTGTTCACGTGGCTGATCATACACTGATCACGTGATGATCATGCACTGATCACTTGGATATCATGCACTGATCACGTGGCTGATCATACACTGTTCACGTGTCTGACCATGCACTGATCACGTGGCTGATCATACACTGCTCACGTAACTGATCATGCACTGATCACGTGGCTATCATGCACTGATCACGTGGCTGATCATGCACTGATCACGCAGCTGATCATGCACTGATCACGTGACTGATCATGCACTGATCACGTGGCTGATCATGCACTGATCACGTGGCTGATCATGCACTGATCACGTAACTGATCATGCACTGATCACGTGGCTGATCATGCACTGATCACGTGACTGATCATGCACTGATCACGTGGCTGATCATGCACTGATCACGTGGCTGATCACACATGATCACGTGACTGATCATGCACTGATCACGTGGCTGATCATGCACTGATCACGTGGCTGATCATGCACTGATCACGTGGCTATCATGCACTGATCACGTGGCTGATCATGCACTGATCACGTAATTGATCATGCACTGATCACGTGGCTGATCATGCACTGATCACGTGGCTGATCATGCACGTATCACATGACTGATCATGCACTGATCACGTGGCTATCATGCACTGATCACGTGGCTGATCATGCACTGATCACGTGGCTATCATGCACTGATCACGTGGCTATCATGCACTGATCACGTGGCTGATCACACACTGATCACGTGACTGATCATGCACTGATCACGTGGCTGATCATGCACTGATCACGTGGCTGATCATGCACTGATCACGTGGCTATCATGCACTGATCACGTGGCTGATCATGCAATGATCACGCAGCTACATGTACTGGTCACATGACTGATCATGCACTGATCACGTAGCTATCATGCACTGATCACGTGACTGATCATGCACTGATCACGTAACTGATCATGCACTGATCACGTGGCTGATCATGCACTGATCACGTGACTGATCATGCACTGATCACGTGACTGATCATGCACTGATCACGTGACTGATCATGCACTGATCACGTGGCTATCATGCACTGATCACGTGGCTGATCATGCACTGATCACGTCTATATCATGCACTGATCACATGACTGCCCATGCACTGATCACGTGGATGATCATACACTAATCATGTGACAGATCATGCACTGATCACGTGGCTGATCATGCACTGATACCGTGACTGTGCATGGACTGATCACATGACTATCATGTAGTGATCACGTGACTTAATGGCGCTGATCATGTGACTGATCATGCACTGATCATGTTTGCTATCATACACTGATCATGTGCCTCTGGAGGCAATAAACAAAGAGCTGAGTAGGCACGAATCATAAGTCAGCAGGCAATAATCATGGAACTCAGCTGTGAGGAATCATGCTGCTCAGCTGGCAATAATCAAGCAGCTGAGCAGGCAGGAATTACGCAGCACAGCTGGCAATTGTCAAGCAGATGACAGGCAGGAATCGTGCAGCTCAGCTGGCAATTGTCAAGCAGATGAGCAGACAGTAATCACGCAGCTCAGCAGGCCCTGATCACGTGACTGAGCATGCACTGTTCACGTGGCTGATCATACACTGATCACGTGATTGATCATGCACTGATCACTTGGATATCATGCACTGATCACGTGGCTGATCATACACTGTTCACGTGTCTGACCATGCACTGATCACGTGGCTGATCATACACTGCTCACGTAACTGATCATGCACTGATCACGTGGCTATCATGCACTGATCACGTGGCTGATCATGCACTGATCACGTGGCTGATCATGCACTGATCACGTGACTGATCATGCACTGATCACATAACTGATCATGCACTGATCACGTGGCTTATCATGCACTGATCATGTGACTGATCATGCACTGATCATGTTTGGTGTCATGCACTGATCATGTGCCTCTGGAGGCAATGAACATAGAGCTGAGTAGGCAGGAATCAGTCAGCAGGCTATAATCATGGAACTCACCTCTGAGAAATCATGCTGCTCAGCTGGCAATAATCAAGTAGATGAGCAGGCAGGAATTATGCAGCACAGGTGGCAATTGTCAAGCAGATGACAGGCAGGAATCATGCAGCTCAGCTGGCAATTGTCAAGCAGATGAGCAGACAGTAATCACGCAGCTCAGCAGGCCCTGATCACGTGACTGATCATGCACTGTTCACGTGGCTGATCACACACTGATCACGTGACTGATCATGCACTGATCACGTGGCTGATCATGCACTGATCACGTGGCTATCATGCACTGATCACGTGGCTGATCATGCACTGATCACGGGACTGATCATGCACTGATCACGTGGCTATCATGCACTGATACATGACTGATCATGCACTGATCACGTGGCTGATCATGCACTGATCACGTGACTGATCATGCACTGATCACGTGACTGATCATGCACTGATCACGTGGCTATCATGCACTGATCACGTGGCTGATCATGCAATGATCACGTAGCTACCATGTACTGGTCACGTGACTGATCATGCACTGATCACGTGACTGATCATGCACTGATCACGTGGCTGATCATGCACTGATCACGTGGCTGATCATGCACTGATCACGTGACTGATCATGCACTGATCACGTGACTGATCATGCACTGATCACGTGGCTATCATGCACTGATCACGTGGCTGATCATGCACTGATCACGTGGCTGATCATGCACTGATCACGTGGCTGATCATGCACTGATCACGTGACTGATCATGCACTGATCACGTGACTGATCATGCACTGATCACGTGGCTATCATGCACTGATCACGTGGCTGATCATGCATGATCACGCAGCTACCATGTACTGGTCACATGACTGATCATGCACTGATCACGTGACTGATCATGCACTGATCACGTGGCTATCATGCACTATCACGTGGCTGATCATGCAATGATCATGTAGCTACCATGTACTGATCACGTGAATGATCATGCACTGATCACGTGACTGATCATGCACTGATCACGTGGCTATCATGCACTGATCACGTGGCTATCATGCACTGATCACGTGGCTGATCATGCACTGATCACGTAGCTACCATGCACTGATCACGTGACTGATCATGCACTGATCACGTGACTGATCATGCACTGATCACGTGGCTGATCATGCACTGATCACGTGGCTGATCACACATGATCACGTGACTGATCATGCACTGATCACGTGACTATCATGCACTGATCACGTGGCTATCATGCACTGATCACGTGGCTATCATGCACTGATCACGTGGCTGATCACACACGATCACGTGACTGATCATGCACTGATCACGTGGCTATCATGCACTGATCACGTGGCTATCATGCACTGATATCATGCACTGATCACGTGGCTGATCATGCACTGATCACGTGACTGATCATGCACTGATCACGTGGCTGATCATGCACTGATCACGTGGCTATCATGCACTGATCACGTGGCTGATCATGCACTGATCACGTGACTGATCATGCACTGATCACGGCTATCATGCACTGATCACATGACTGATCATGCACTGATCACGTGCTGATCATGCACTGATCACGTGACTGATCATGCACTGATCACGTGGCTGATCATGCACTGATCACGTGGCTATCATGCACTGATCACGTGGCTGATCATGCACTGATCACGTGACTGATCATGCACTGATCACGTGGCTGATCATGCACTGATCACGTGGCTGATCATGCACTGATCACGTGGCTACCATGCACTGGTCACGTGACTGATCATGCACTGATCACGTGACTGATCATGCACTGATCACGTGACTGATCATGCACTGATCACGTGACTGATCATGCACTGATCACGTGGCTATCATGCACTGATCACGTGGCTGATCATGCAATGATCACGTAGCTACCATGCACTGATCACGTGACTGATCATGCACTGATCACGTAATTGATCATGCACTGATCACGTGGCTGATCATGCACTGATCACGTGACTGATCATGCACTGATCACGTGACTGATCATGCACTGATCACGTGGCTATCATGCACTGATCACGTGGCTGATCATGCACTGATCACGTGACTGATCATGCACTGATCACGTGACTGATCATGCACTGATCACGTGGCTATCATGCACTGATCACGTGGCTGATCATACATGATCACGTGACTGATCATGCACTGATCACGTGACTGATCATGCACTGATCACGTGGCTATCATGCACTGATCACGTGGCTATCATGCACTGATCACGTGGCTGATCATGCACTGATCACGTGACTGATCATGCACTGATCACGTGGTATCATGCACTGATCACGTGGCTGATCATGCACTGATCACGTGGCTGATCATGCACTGATCACGTGGCTGATCATGCACTGATCACGTGCTGATCATGCACTGATCACGTGGCTATCATGCACTGATCACGTGGCTGATCATGCACTGATCACGTGGCTGACATGCACTGATCACGTGACTGATCATGCACTGATCACGTAACTGATCATGCACTGATCACGTGGCTATCATGCACTGATCACGTGGCTGATCATGCACTGATCACGTGGCTATCATGCACTGATCACGTGACTGATCATGCACTGATCACGTAACTGATCATGCACTGATCACGTGGCTGATCATGCACTGATCACGTGACTGATCATGCACTGATCACGTGACTGATCATGCACTGATCACGTGGCTATCATGCACTGATCACGTGGCTGATCATGCACTGATCACGTGACTGATCATGCACTGATCACGTGACTGATCATGCACTGATCACGTGGCTATCATGCACTGATCACGTGGCTGATCATGCACTGATCACGTGGCTGATCATGCACTGATCACGTGGCTGATCATGCACTGATCACGTGACTGATCATGCACTGATCACGTGGCTATCATGCACTGATCACGTGGCTGATCATGCACTGATCACGTGGCTGATCATGCACTGATCACGTGACTGATCATGCACTGATCACGTGGCATCATGCACTGATCACGTGGCTGATCATGCACTGATCACGTGACTGATCATGCACTGATCACGTGGCTATCATGCACTGATCACGTGGCTGATCATGCAATGATCACGTAGCTGATCATGCACTGATCACGTGACTGATCATGCACTGATCACGTGGCATCATGCACTGATCACGTGGCTGATCATGCACTGATCACGTGACTGATCATGCACTGATCACGTGACTGATCATGCACTGATCACGTGCTGATCATGCACTGATCACGTGACTGATCATGCACTGATCACGTGGCTGATCATGCACTGATCACGTGACTGATCATGCACTGATCACGTGGCTGATCATGCACTGATACCGTGACTGAGCATGGACTGATCACATGACTATCATGTAGTGATCACGTGACTTAATGGCGCTGATCATGTGACTGATCATGCGCTGATCATGTTTGCTATCATACACTGATCATGTGCCTCTGGAGGCAATAAACAAAGAGCTGAGTAGGCACGAATCAAACAGTCAGCAGGCAATAATCATGGAACTCAGCTGTGAGGAATCATGCTGCTCAGCTGGCAATAATCAAGCAGCTGAGCAGGCAGGAATTACGCAGCACAGCTGGCAATTGTCAAGCAGATGACAGGCAGGAATCGTGCAGCTCAGCTGGCAATTGTCAAGCAGATGAGCAGACAGTAATCACGCAGCTCAGCAGGCCCTGATCACGTGACTGAGCATGCACTGTTCACGTGGCTGATCATACACTGATCACGTGATGATCATGCACTGATCACTTGGATATCATGCACTGATCACGTGGCTGATCATACACTGTTCACGTGTCTGACCATGCACTGATCACGTGGCTGATCATACACTGCTCACGTAACTGATCATGCACTGATCACGTGGCTATCATGCACTGATCACGTGGCTGATCATGCACTGATCACGTGGCTGATCATGCACTGATCACGTGACTGATCATGCACTGATCACGTGGCTGATCATGCACTGATCACGTGGCTGATCATGCACTGATCACGTAACTGATCATGCACTGATCACGTGGCTGATCATGCACTGATCACGTGACTGATCATGCACTGATCACGTGGCTGATCATGCACTGATCACGTGGCTGATCACACATGATCACGTGACTGATCATGCACTGATCACGTGGCTGATCATGCACTGATCACGTGGCTGATCATGCACTGATCACGTGGCTATCATGCACTGATCACGTGGCTGATCATGCACTGATCACGTGACTGATCATGCACTGATCACGTGGCTGATCATGCACTGATCACGTGGCTGATCATGCACTGATCACGTGACTGATCATGCACTGATCACGTGGCTATCATGCACTGATCACGTGGCTGATCATGCACTGATCACGTGGCTATCATGCACTGATCACGTGGCTATCATGCACTGATCACGTGGCTGATCATGCACTGATCACGTGACTGATCATGCACTGATCACGTGGCTGATCATGCACTGATCACGTGGCTGATCATGCACTGATCACGTGGCTATCATGCACTGATCACGTGGCTGATCATGCACTGATCACGCAGCTACATGCACTGGTCACATGACTGATCATGCACTGATCACGTAGCTATCATGCACTGATCACGTGACTGATCATGCACTGATCACGTGACTGATCATGCACTGATCACGTGGCTGATCATGCACTGATCACGTGACTGATCATGCACTGATCACGTGACTGATCATGCACTGATCACGTGACTGATCATGCACTGATCACGTGGCTATCATGCACTGATCACGTGGCTGATCATGCACTGATCACGTCTATATCATGCACTGATCACATGACTGCCCATGCACTGATCACGTGGATGATCATACACTAATCATGTGACAGATCATGCACTGATCACGTGGCTGATCATGCACTGATACCGTGACTGAGCATGGACTGATCACATGACTATCATGTAGTGATCACGTGACTTAATGGCGCTGATCATGTGACTGATCATGCACTGATCATGTTTGCTATCATACACTGATCATGTGCCTCTGGAGGCAATAAACAAAGAGCTGAGTAGGCACGAATCAAAAGTCAGCAGGCAATAATCATGGAACTCAGCTGTGAGGAATCATGCTGCTCAGCTGGCAATAATCAAGCAGCTGAGCAGGCAGGAATTACGCAGCACAGCTGGCAATTGTCAAGCAGATGACAGGCAGGAATCGTGCAGCTCAGCTGGCAATTGTCAAGCAGATGAGCAGACAGTAATCACGCAGCTCAGCAGGCCCTGATCACGTGACTGAGCATGCACTGTTCACGTGGCTGATCATACACTGATCACGTGATTGATCATGCACTGATCACTTGGATATCATGCACTGATCACGTGGCTGATCATACACTGTTCACGTGTCTGACCATGCACTGATCACGTGGCTGATCATACACTGCTCACGTAACTGATCATGCACTGATCACGTGGCTATCATGCACTGATCACGTGGCTGATCATGCACTGATCACGTGGCTGATCATGCACTGGTCACGTGACTGATCATGCACTGATCACGTAATTGATCATGCACTGATCACGTGGCTGATCATGCACTGATCATGTGACTGATCATGCACTGATCATGTTTGGTGTCATGCACTGATCATGTGCCTCTGGAGGCAATGAACATAGAGCTGAGTAGGCAGGAATCAGTCAGCAGGCTATAATCATGGAACTCACCTCTGAGAAATCATGCTGCTCAGCTGGCAATAATCAAGTAGATGAGCAGGCAGGAATTATGCAGCACAGGTGGCAATTGTCAAGCAGATGACAGGCAGGAATCATGCAGCTCAGCTGGCAATTGTCAAGCAGATGAGCAGACAGTAATCACGCAGCTCAGCAGGCACTGATCACGTGACTGATCATGCACTGATCACGTGGCTGATCACACACTATCACGTGACTGATCATGCACTGATCACGTGGCTGATCATGCACTGATCACGTGGCTATCATGCACTGATCACGTGGCTGATCATGCACTGATCACGGGACTGATCATGCACTGATCACGTGGCTATCATGCACTGACACGTGACTGATCATGCACTGATCACGTGGCTGATCATGCACTGATCACGTGACTGATCATGCACTGATCACGTGACTGATCATGCACTGATCACGTGGCTATCATGCACTGATCACGTGGCTGATCATGCAATGATCACGTAGCTACCATGTACTGGTCACGTGACTGATCATGCACTGATCACGTGACTGATCATGCACTGATCACGTGGCTGATCATGCACTGATCACGTGGCTGATCATGCACTGATCACGTGACTGATCATGCACTGATCACGTGACTGATCATGCACTGATCACGTGGCTATCATGCACTGATCACGTGGCTGATCATGCACTGATCACGTGGCTGATCATGCACTGATCACGTGGCTGATCATGCACTGATCACGTGACTGATCATGCACTGATCACGTGACTGATCATGCACTGATCACGTGGCTATCATGCACTGATCACGTGGCTGATCATGCATGATCACGCAGCTACCATGTACTGGTCACATGACTGATCATGCACTGATCACGTGACTGATCATGCACTGATCACGTGGCTATCATGCACTGATCACGTGGCTGATCATGCAATGATCATGTAGCTACCATGTACTGATCACGTGAATGATCATGCACTGATCACGTGACTGATCATGCACTGATCACGTGGCTATCATGCACTGATCACGTGGCTATCATGCACTGATCACGTGGCTGATCATGCACTGATCACGTAGCTACCATGCACTGATCACGTGACTGATCATGCACTGATCACGTGACTGATCATGCACTGATCACGTGGCTGATCATGCACTGATCACGTGGCTGATCACACATGATCACGTGACTGATCATGCACTGATCACGTGACTATCATGCACTGATCACGTGGCTATCATGCACTGATCACGTGGCTATCATGCACTGATCACGTGGCTGATCACACACTATCACGTGACTGATCATGCACTGATCACGTGGCTATCATGCACTGATCACGTGGCTATCATGCACTGATATCATGCACTGATCACGTGGCTGATCATGCACTGATCACGTGACTGATCATGCACTGATCACGTGGCTGATCATGCACTGATCACGTGGCTATCATGCACTGATCACGTGGCTGATCATGCACTGATCACGTGACTGATCATGCACTGATCACGGACTATCATGCACTGATACATGACTGATCATGCACTGATCACGTGCTGATCATGCACTGATCACGTGACTGATCATGCACTGATCACGTGGCTGATCATGCACTGATCACGTGGCTATCATGCACTGATCACGTGGCTGATCATGCACTGATCACGTGACTGATCATGCACTGATCACGTGGCTGATCATGCACTGATCACGTGGCTGATCATGCACTGATCACGTAGCTACCATGCACTGGTCACGTGACTGATCATGCACTGATCACGTGACTGATCATGCACTGATCACGTGACTGATCATGCACTGATCACGTGACTGATCATGCACTGATCACGTGGCTATCATGCACTGATCACGTGGCTGATCATGCACTGATCACGTAGCTACCATGTACTGATCACGTGACTGATCATGCACTGATCACGTAATTGATCATGCACTGATCACGTGGCTGATCATGCACTGATCACGTGACTGATCATGCACTGATCACGTGACTGATCATGCACTGATCACGTGGCTATCATGCACTGATCACGTGGCTGATCATGCACTGATCACGTGACTGATCATGCACTGATCACGTGACTGATCATGCACTGATCACGTGGCTATCATGCACTGATCACGTGGCTGATCATGCACATGATCACGTGACTGATCATGCACTGATCACGTGACTGATCATGCACTGATCACGTGGCTATCATGCACTGATCACGTGGCTATCATGCACTGATCACGTGGCTGATCATGCACTGATCACGTGACTGATCATGCACTGATCACGTGGTATCATGCACTGATCACGTGGCTGATCATGCACTGATCACGTGGCTGATCATGCACTGATCACGTGGCTGATCATGCACTGATCACGTGGCTGATCATGCACTGATCACGTGGCTATCATGCACTGATCACGTGGCTGATCATGCACTGATCACGTGGCTGACATGCACTGATCACGTGACTGATCATGCACTGATCACGTAACTGATCATGCACTGATCACGTGGCTATCATGCACTGATCACGTGGCTGATCATGCACTGATCACGTAGCTATCATGCACTGATCACGTGACTGATCATGCACTGATCACGTAACTGATCATGCACTGATCACGTGGCTGATCATGCACTGATCACGTGACTGATCATGCACTGATCACGTGACTGATCATGCACTGATCACGTGGCTATCATGCACTGATCACGTGGCTGATCATGCACTGATCACGTGACTGATCATGCACTGATCACGTGACTGATCATGCACTGATCACGTGGCTATCATGCACTGATCACGTGGCTGATCATGCACTGATCACGTGGCTGATCATGCACTGATCACGTGGCTGATCATGCACTGATCACGTGACTGATCATGCACTGATCACGTGGCTATCATGCACTGATCACGTGGCTGATCATGCACTGATCACGTGGCTGATCATGCACTGATCACGTGACTGATCATGCACTGATCACGTGGCATCATGCACTGATCACGTGGCTGATCATGCACTGATCACGTGACTGATCATGCACTGATCACGTGGCTATCATGCACTGATCACGTGGCTGATCATGCAATGATCACGTAGCTGATCATGCACTGATCACGTGACTGATCATGCACTGATCACGTGGCATCATGCACTGATCACGTGGCTGATCATGCACTGATCACGTGACTGATCATGCACTGATCACGTGACTGATCATGCACTGATCACGTGCTGTCATGCACTGATCACGTGGCTGATCATGCACTGATCACGTGGCTGATCATGCACTGATCACGTGGCTGATCATGCACTGATCACGTGGCTGATCATGCACTGATACCGTGACTGAGCATGGACTGATCACATGACTATCATGTAGTGATCACGTGACTTAATGGCGCTGATCATGTGACTGATCATGCGCTGATCATGTTTGCTATCATACACTGATCATGTGCCTCTGGAGGCAATAAACAAAGAGCTGAGTAGGCACGAATCAAACAGTCAGCAGGCAATAATCATGGAACTCAGCTGTGAGGAATCATGCTGCTCAGCTGGCAATAATCAAGCAGCTGAGCAGGCAGGAATTACACAGCACAGCTGGCAATTGTCAAGCAGATGAGCAGACAGTAATCACGCAGCTCAGCAGGCCCTGATCACGTGACTGAGCATGCACTGTTCACGTGGCTGATCATACACTGATCACGTGATGATCATGCACTGATCACGTGGATATCATGCACTGATCACGTGGCTGATCATACACTGATCACGTGTCTGACATGCACTGATCACGTGGCTGATCATACACTGCTCACGTAACTGATCATGCACTGATCACGTGGCTATCATGCACTGATCACGTGGCTGATCATGCACTGATCACGTGGCTATCATGCACTGATCACGTGACTGATCATGCACTGATCACGTGGCTGATCATGCACTGATCACGTGACTGATCATGCACTGATCACGTGACTGATCATGCACTGATCACGTGGCTGATCATGCACTGATCACGTGACTGATCATGCACTGATCACGTGGCTGATCATGCACTGATCACGTGGCTGATCACACTGATCACGTGACTGATCATGCACTGATCACGTGGCTGATCATGCACTGATCACGTGGCTGATCATGCACTGATCACGTGGCTATCATGCACTGATCACGTGGCTGATCATGCACTGATCACGTAATTGATCATGCACTGATCACGTGGCTGATCATGCACTGATCACGTGGCTGATCACACACTGATCACGTGACTGATCATGCACTGATCACGTGGCTATCATGCACTGATCACGTGGCTGATCATGCACTGATCACGTGGCTATCATGCACTGATCACGTGGCTGATCATGCACTGATCACGTGGCTGATCATGCACTGATCACGTGACTGATCATGCACTGATCACGTGGCTGATCATGCACTGATCACGTGGCTATCATGCACTGATCACGTGGCTATCATGCACTGATCACGTGGCTGATCATGCACTGATCACGTGGCTATCATGCACTGATCACGTGGCTGATCATGCACTGATCACGTAGCTATCATGCACTGGTCACGTGACTGATCATGCACTGATCAGGTGACTGATCATGCACTGATCACGTGGCTGATCATGCACTGATCACGTGACTGATCATGCACTGATCACGTGACTGATCATGCACTGATCACGTGACTGATCATGCACTGATCACGTGGCTATCATGCACTGATCACGTGGCTGATCATGCACTGATCACGTGGCTACATGCACTGATCACATGACTGATCATGCACTGATCACGTGACTGATCATGCACTGATCACGTGGCTTATCATGCACTGATCATGTGACTGATCATGCGCTGATCATGTTTGCTATCATACACTGATCATGTGCCTCTGGAGGCAATGAACAAAGAGCTGAGTAGGCACGAATCAGTCAGGCAATAATCATGGAACTCAGCTGTGAGAATCATGCTGCTCAGCTGGCAATAATCAAGCAGCTGAGCAGGCAGGAATTATGCAGCACAGCTGGCAATTGTCAAGCAGATGACAGGCAGGAATCGTGCAGCTCAGCTGGCAATTGTCAAGCAGATGAGCAGACAGTAATCACGCAGCTCAGCAGGCCCTGATCACGTGACTGAGCATGCACTGTTCACGTGGCTGATCATACACTGATCACGTGACTGATCATGCACTGATCACGTGGCTATCATGCACTGATCACGTGACTGATCATGCACTGATCACGTAATTGTCATGCACTGATCACGTGGCTATCATGCACTGATCACGTGGCTGATCATGCACTGATCACGTGACTGATCATGCACTGATCACGTGGCTATCATGCACTGATCACGTGGCTGATCATGCACTGATCACGGACTGATCATGCACTGATCACGGGCTATCATGCACTGACTGCATGACTGACATGCACTGATCACGTGCTGATGATGCACTGATCACGTGACTGATCATGCACTGATCACGTGACTGATCATGCACTGATCACGTGGCTATCATGCACTGATCACGTGGCTGATCATGCACTGATCACGTGACTGATCATGCACTGATCACGTGGCTGATCATGCACTGATCACGTGACTGATCATGCACTGATCACGTGGCTATCATGCACTGATCACGTGACTGATCATGCACTGATCACGTGGCTGATCATGCACTGATCACGTGACTGATCATGCACTGATCACGTGGCTGATCATGCACTGATCACGTGGCTGATCATGCACTGATCACGTGACTGATCATGCACTGATCACGTGGCTATCATGCACTGATCACGTGACTGATCATGCACTGATCACGTGGCTATCATGCACTGATCACGTGACTGATCATGCACTGATCACGTGACTGATCATGCACTGATCACGTGGCTGATCATGCACTGATCACGTGACTGATCATGCACTGATCACGTGACTGATCATGCACTGATCACGTGACTATCATGCACTGATCACGTGGCTGATCATGCACTGATCACGTATATCATGCACTGATCACGTGACTGATCATGCACTGATCACGTGGCTGATCATGCACTGATCACGTGACTGATCATGCACTGATCACGTGGCTATCATGCACTGATCACGTGGCTGATCATGCACTGATCACGTGACTGATCATGCACTGATCACGTGACTGATCATGCACTGATCACGTGGCTATCATGCACTGATCACGTGGCTGATCATGCACTGATCACGTGCCTGATCATGCACTGATCACATGACTGATCATGCACTGATCACGTGACTGATCATGCACTGATCACGTGGCTATCATGCACTACTCACGTGGCTGATCATGCAATGATCATGTAGCTACCATGTACTGGTCACGTGACTGATCATACACCCATCAGGTGACTGATCATGCACTGATCACGTGGCTGATCATGCACTGATCACGTGACTGATCATGCACTGATCACGTGACTGATCATGCACTGATCACATGGCTATCATGCACTGATCACGTGGCTGATCATGCACTGATCACGTGGCTGATCATGCACTGATACCGTGACTGAGCATGGACTGATCACATGACTATCATGTAGTGATCACGTGACTTAATGGCGCTGATCATGCGCTGATCATGTTTGCTATCATACACTGATCATGTGCCTCTGGAGGCAATAAACAAAGAGCTGAGTAGGCACGAATCAAACAGTCAGCAGGCAATAATCATGGAACTCAGCTGTGAGGAATCATGCTGCTCAGCTGGCAATAATCAAGCAGCTGAGCAGGCAGGAATTACGCAGCACAGCTGGCAATTGTCAAGCAGATGACAGGCAGGAATCGTGCAGCTCAGCTGGCAATTGTCAAGCAGATGAGCAGACAGTAATCACGCAGCTCAGCAGGCCCTGATCACGTGACTGAGCATGCACTGTTCACGTGGCTGATCATACACTGATCACGTGATGATCATGCACTGATCACTTGGATATCATGCACTGATCACGTGGCTGATCATACACTGTTCACGTGTCTGACCATGCACTGATCACGTGGCTGATCATACACTGCTCACGTAACTGATCATGCACTGATCACGTGGCTATCATGCACTGATCACGTGGCTGATCATGCACTGATCACGTGGCTGATCATGCACTGATCACGTGACTGATCATGCACTGATCACGTGGCTGATCATGCACTGATCACGTGGCTGATCATGCACTGATCACGTGACTGATCATGCACTGATCACGTGGCTATCATGCACTGATCACGTGGCTGATCATGCACTGATCACGTAGCTACCATGTACTGGTCACGTGACTGATCATGCACTGATCACGTAATTGATCATGCACTGATCACGTGGCTGATCATGCACTGATCACGTGACTGATCATGCACTGATCACGTGGCTATCATGCACTGATCACGTGGCTGATCATGCACTGATCACGTAGCTATCATGTACTGGTCACGTGACTGATCATGCACTGATCACGTAATTGATCATGCACTGATCACGTGGCTGATCATGCACTGATCACGTGACTGATCATGCACTGATCACGTGACTGATCATGCACTGATCACGTGGCTATCATGCACTGATCACGTGGCTGATCATGCACTGATCACGTGGCTGATCATGCACTGATCACGTGACTGATCATGCACTGATCACGTGACTGATCATGCACTGATCACGTGGCTATCATGCACTGATCACGTGGCTGATCATGCAATGATCACGTAGCTCCATGTACTGGTCACGTGACTGATCATGCACTGATCACGTGACTGATCATGCACTGATCACGTGGCTATCATGCACTGATCACGTGGCTGATCATGCACTGATCACGTGCCTGATCATGCACTGATCACGTGACTGATCATGCACTGATCACGTGGCATCATGCACTGATCACGTGGCTGATCATGCACTGATCACGTGGCTGATCATGCACTGATCACGTGGCTGATCATGCACTGATCACGTGGCTGATCATGCACTGATACCGTGACTGAGCATGGACTGATCACATGACTATCATGTAGTGATCACGTGACTTAATGGCGCTGATCATGTGACTGATCATGCGCTGATCATGTTTGCTATCATACACTGATCATGTGCCTCTGGAGGCAATAAACAAAGAGCTGAGTAGGCACGAATCAAACAGTCAGCAGGCAATAATCATGGAACTCAGCTGTGAGGAATCATGCTGCTCAGCTGGCAATAATCAAGCAGCTGAGCAGGCAGGAATTACGCAGCACAGCTGGCAATTGTCAAGCAGATGACAGGCAGGAATCGTGCAGCTCAGCTGGCAATTGTCAAGCAGATGAGCAGACAGTAATCACGCAGCTCAGCAGGCCCTGATCACGTGACTGAGCATGCACTGTTCACGTGGCTGATCATACACTGATCACGTGATGATCATGCACTGATCACTTGGATATCATGCACTGATCACGTGGCTGATCATACACTGTTCACGTGTCTGACCATGCACTGATCACGTGGCTGATCATACACTGCTCACGTAACTGATCATGCACTGATCACGTGGCTATCATGCACTGATCACGTGGCTGATCATGCACTGATCACGTGGCTATCATGCACTGTCACGTGACTGATCATGCACTGATCACGTGGCTGATCATGCACTGATCACGTGGCTGATCATGCACTGATCACGTGACTGATCATGCACTGATCACGTGGCTATCATGCACTGATCACGTGGCTGATCATGCACTGATCACGTAGCTACCATGTACTGGTCACGTGACTGATCATGCACTGATCACGTAATTGATCATGCACTGATCACGTGGCTGATCATGCACTGATCACGTGACTGATCATGCACTGATCACGTGACTGATCATGCACTGATCACGTGGCTATCATGCACTGATCACGTGGCTGATCATGCACTGATCACGTAGCTATCATGTACTGATCACGTGACTGATCATGCACTGATCACGTAATTGATCATGCACTGATCACGTGGCTGATCATGCACTGATCACGTGACTGATCATGCACTGATCACGTGACTGATCATGCACTGATCACGTGGCTATCATGCACTGATCACGTGGCTGATCATGCACTGATCACGTGGCTGATCATGCACTGATCACGTGACTGATCATGCACTGATCACGTGACTGATCATGCACTGATCACGTGGCTATCATGCACTGATCACGTGGCTGATCATGCAATGATCACGTAGCTCCATGTACTGGTCACATGACTGATCATGCACTGATCACGTGACTGATCATGCACTGATCACGTGGCTATCATGCACTGATCACGTGGCTGATCATGCACTGATCACGTGCCTGATCATGCACTGATCACGTGACTGATCATGCACTGATCACGTGGCATCATGCACTGATCACGTGGCTGATCATGCACTGATCACGTGGCTGATCATGCACTGATCACGTGACTGATCATGCACTGATCACGTGGCTGATCATGCACTGATACCGTGACTGAGCATGGACTGATCACATGACTATCATGTAGTGATCACGTGACTTAATGGCGCTGATCATGTGACTGATCATGCGCTGATCATGTTTGCTATCATACACTGATCATGTGCCTCTGGAGGCAATAAACAAAGAGCTGAGTAGGCACGAATCAAACAGTCAGCAGGCAATAATCATGGAACTCAGCTGTGAGGAATCATGCTGCTCAGCTGGCAATAATCAAGCAGCTGAGCAGGCAGGAATTACGCAGCACAGCTGGCAATTGTCAAGCAGATGACAGGCAGGAATCATGCAGCTCAGCTGGCAATTGTCAAGCAGATGAGCAGACAGTAATCACGCAGCTCAGCAGGCCCTGATCACGTGACTGAGCATGCACTGTTCACGTGGCTGATCATACACTGATCACGTGATTGATCATGCACTGATCACTTGGATATCATGCACTGATCACGTGGCTGATCATACACTGATCACGTGTCTGACCATGCACTGATCACGTGGCTGATCATACACTGCTCACGTAACTGATCATGCACTGATCACGTGGCTGATCATGCACTGATCACGTGGCTGATCATGCACTGATCACGTGGCTGATCATGCACTGATCACGTGACTGATCATGCACTGATCACGTGGCTGATCATGCACTGATCACGTGGCTGATCATGCACTGATCACGTGACTGATCATGCACTGATCACGTGACTGATCATGCACTGATCACGTGGCTATCATGCACTGATCACGTGGCTGATCATGCACTGATCACGTGGCTGATCATGCACTGATCACGTAGCTACATGCACTGATCACGTGACTGATCATGCACTGATCACGTGGCTGATCATGCACTGATCACGTGGCTGATCATGCACTGATCACGTGGCTGATCATGCACTGATCACGTGGCTATCATGCACTGATCACGTGACTGATCATGCACTGATCACGTGGCTATCATGCACTGATCACGTGGCTGATCATGCACTGATCACGTGGCTGATCATGCACTGATCACGTGACTGATCATGCACTGATCACGTACTGATCATGCACTGATCACGTGGCTTATCATGCACTGATCATGTGACTGATCATGCACTGATCATGTTTGGTATCATACACTGATCATGTGCCTCTGGAGGCAATGAACACAAAGCTGAGTAGGCACGAATCAGTCAGCAGGCAATAATCATGGAACTCAGCTGTGAGAAATCATGCTGCTCAGCTGGCAATAATCAAGCAGCTGAGCAGGCAGGAATTACGCAGCACAGCTGGCAATTGTCAAGCAGATGACAGGCAGGAATCGTGCAGCTCAGCTGGCAATTGTCAAGCAGATGAGCAGACAGTAATCACGCAGCTCAGCAGGCCCTGATCACGTGACTGAGCATGCACTGTTCACGTGGCTGATCATACACTGATCACGTGACTGATCATGCACTGATCACGTGGCTATCATGCACTGATCACGTGACTGATCATGCACTGATCACGTGACTGTCATGCACTGATCACGTGGCTGATCATGCACTGATCACGTGGCTGATCATGCACTGATCACGTGACTGATCATGCACTGATCACGTGGCTATCATGCACTGATCACGTGGCTGATCATGCACTGATCACGTGGCTGATCACACACTGTCACGTGACTGATCATGCACTGATCACGTGGCACTCATGCACTGATCACGTGGCTGATCATACACTGATCACGTAACTGATCATGCACTGATCACGTGGCTATCATGCACTGATCACGTGGCTGATCATGCACTGATCACGTAGCTACCATATACTGGTCACGTGACTGATCATGCACTGATCACGTGCTGATCATGCACTGATCACGTGACTGATCATGCACTGATCACGTGACTGATCATGCACTGATCACGTGGCTATCATGCACTGATCACGTGGCTGATCATGCACTGATCACGTGACTGATCATGCACTGATCACGTGGCTATCATGCACTGATCACGTGGCTGATCATGCACTGATCACGTGGCTGATCATGCACTGATCACGTGGCTGATCATGCACTGATCACGTGACTGATCATGCACTGATCACGTGGCTGATCATGCACTGATCACGTGGCTGATCATGCACTGATCACGTAGCTACCATGTACTGGTCACGTGACTGATCATGCACTGATCACGTGACTGATCATGCACTGATCACGTGGCTGATCATGCACTGATCACGTGACTGATCATGCACTGATCACGTGACTGATCATGCACTGATCACGTGGCTATCATGCACTGATCACGTGGCTGATCATGCACTGATCACGTGCTATCATGCACTGATCACGTGACTGATCATGCACTGATCACGTGACTGATCATGCACTGATCACGTGGCTTATCATGCACTGATCATGTGACTGATCATGTGCTGATCATGTTTGGTGTCATACACTGATCATGTGCCTCTGGAGGCAATGAACAAAGAGCTGAGTAGGCACGAATCAGTCAGCAGGCAATAATCATGGAACTCAGCTGTGAGAAATCATGCTGCTCAGCTGGCAATAATCAAGCAGCTGAGCAGGCAGGAATTACGCAGCACAGCTGGCAATTGTCAAGCAGATGACAGGCAGGAATCGTGCAGCTCAGCTGGCAATTGTCAAGCAGATGAGCAGACAGTAATCACGCAGCTCAGCAGGCCCTGATCACGTGACTGAGCATGCACTGTTCACGTGGCTGATCATACACTGATCACGTGACTGATCATGCACTGATCACGTGGCTATCATGCACTGATCACGTGACTGATCATGCACTGATCACGTGGCTGTCATGCACTGATCACGTGGCTGATCATGCACTGATCACGTGGCTGATCATGCACTGATCACGTGACTGATCATGCACTGATCACGTGGCTATCATGCACTGATCACGTGGCTGATCATGCACTGATCACGGGACTGATCATGCACTGATCACGGGCTATCATGCACTGATCACATGACTGATCATGCACTGATCACGTGGCTGATCATGCACTGATCACGTGACTGATCATGCACTGATCACGTGACTGATCATGCACTGATCACGTGGCTGATCATGCACTGATCACGTAGCTATCATGCACTGATCACGTGACTGATCATGCACTGATCACGTGGCTGATCATGCACTGATCACGTGACTGATCATGCACTGATCACGTGACTGATCATGCACTGATCACGTGGCTATCATGCACTGATCACGTGGCTGATCATGCACTGATCACGTGTCTGATCATGCACTGATCACGTGGCTGATCATGCACTGATCACGTGACTGATCATGCACTGATCACGTGGCTATCATGCACTGATCACGTGGCTGATCATGCACTGATCACGTGGCTGATCATGCACTGATCACGTGACTGATCATGCACTGATCACGTGGCATCATGCACTGATCACGTGGCTGATCATGCACTGATCACGTGACTGATCATGCACTGATCACGTGGCTATCATGCACTGATCACGTGGCTGATCATGCAATGATCACGTAGCTACCATGTACTGGTCACGTGACTGATCATGCACTGATCAGTGACTGATCATGCACTGATCACGTGGCTATCATGCACTGATCACGTGACTGATCATGCACTGATCACGTCTATATCATGCACTGATCACGTGACTGATCATGCACTGATCACGTGGATGATCATGCACTGATCACGTGACTGATCATGCACTGATCACGTGGAGATCATGCACTGATCACGTGGCTGATCATGACTGATCACGTGACTGATCATGCACTGATCACGTGGCTATCATGCACTGATCACGTGGCTGATCATGCACTGATCACGTAGCTATCATGCACTGATCACGTGACTGATCATGCACTGATCACGTGACTGATCATGCACTGATCACGTGACTGATCATGCACTGATCACGTGACTGATCATGCACTGATCACGTGACTGATCATGCACTGATCACGTGGCTATCATGCACTGATCACGTGGCTGATCATGCACTGATCACGTAGCTATCATGCACTGATCACGTGACTGATCATGCACTGATCACGTAATTGATCATGCACTGATCACGTGGCTGATCATGCACTGATCACGTGGCTGATCATGCACTGATCACGTGACTGATCATGCACTGATCACGTGACTGATCATGCACTGATCACGGGACTGATCATGCACTGATCACGTGGCTGATCATGCACTGATCACGTGACTGATCATGCACTGATCACGTGGCTGATCATGCACTGATCACGTGGCTATCATGCACTGATCACGTGGCTGATCATGCACTGATCACGCAGCTACATGACTGATCACGTGACTGATCATGCACTGATCACGTGACTGATCATGCACTGATCACGTGGCTATCATGCACTGATCACGTGGCTGATCATGCACTGATCACGTAGCTACCATGCACTGATCACGTGACTGATCATACACTGATCACGTGACTGATCATGCACTGATCACGTGGCTATCATGCACTGATCACGTGGCTGATCATGCACTGATCACGTAGCTATCATGCACTGATCACGTGACTGATCATGCACTGATCACGTGGCTGATCATGCACTGATCACGTGACTGATCATGCACTGATCACGTGACTGATCATGCACTGATCACGTGGCTATCATGCACTGATCACGTGGCTGATCATGCAACGATCACGTAGCTACCATGTACTGATCACGTGACTGATCATGCACTGATCACGTAATTGATCATGCACTGATCACGTGGCTCATCATGCACTGATCACGTGGCTGATCACACATGATCACGTGACTGATCATGCACTGATCACGTGGCTATCATGCACTGATCACGTGGCTATCATGCACTGATCACGTGGCTATCATGCACTGATCACGTGGCTATCATGCACTGATCATGCACTGATCACGTGGCTGATCACACTGATCACGTGACTGATCATGCACTGATCACGTGGCTATCATGCACTGATCACGTGGCTGATCATGCACTGATCACGTGCTATCATGCACTGATCACGTGACTGATCATGCACTGATCACGTGACTGATCATGCACTGATCACGTGGCTGATCATGCACTGATCACGTGGCTGATCATGCACTGATCACGTGGCTGATCATGCACTGATCACGTGGCTGATCATGCACTGATCACGTGACTGATCATGCACTGATCACGTGGCTATCATGCACTGATCACGTGGCTGATCATGCACTGATCACGCAGCTACATGCACTGATCACGTGACTGATCATGCACTGATCACGTGACTGATCATGCACTGATCACGTGGCTATCATGCACTGATCACGTGGCTATCATGCACTGATCACGTGGCTGATCATGCACTGATCACGTGACTGATCATGCACTGATCACGTGACTGATCATGCACTGATCACGTGACTGATCATGCACTGATCACGTGGCTATCATGCACTGATCACGTGGCTGATCATGCACTGATCACGTGACTGATCATGCACTGATCACGTGGCTATCATGCACTGATCACGTGGCTATCATGCACTGATCACGTGGCTGATCATGCACTGATCACGTGACTGATCATGCACTGATCACGTGGCTATCATGCACTGATCACGTGACTGATCATGCACTGATCACGTGGCTGATCATGCACTGATCACGTGACTGATCATGCACTGATCACGTGGCTATCATGCACTGATCACGTGGCTGATCATACACTGATCACGTGACTGATCATGCACTGATCACGTGGCTATCATGCACTGATCACGTGGCTGATCATGCAATGATCACGTAGCTACCATGCACTGGTCACGTGACTGATCATGCACTGATCACGTAATTGATCATGCACTGATCACGTGGCTGATCATGCACTGATCACGTGGCTGATCATGCACTGATCACGTGACTGATCATGCACTGATCACGTGACTGATCATGCACTGATCACGTGGCTATCATGCACTGATCACGTGGCTGATCATGCACTGATCACGTGACTGATCATGCACTGATCACGTGGCTGATCATGCACTGATCACGTGACTGATCATGCACTGATCACGTGGCTGATCATGCACTGATCACGTGGCTATCATGCACTGATCACGTGGCTGATCATGCACTGATCACGCAGCTACCATGCACTGATCACGTGACTGATCATGCACTGATCACGTGACTGATCATGCACTGATCACGTGGCTATCATGCACTGATCACGTGGCTGATCATGCAATGATCACGTAGCTACATGTACTGATCACGTGACTGATCATGCACTGATCACGTGACTGATCATGCACTGATCACGTGGCTATCATGCACTGATCACGTGACTGATCATGCACTGATCACGTCTATATCATGCACTGATCACGTGACTGATCATGCACTGATCACGTGGCTGATCATGCACTGATCACGTGACTGATCATGCACTGATCACGTGGCTGATCATGCACTGATCACGGGCCATCATGCACTGATACCATGCACTGATCACGTGGCTGATCATGCACTGATCACGTGACTGATCATGCACTGATCACGTGACTGATCATGCACTGATCACGTGGCTATCATGCACTGATCACGTGGCTGATCATGCACTGATCACGTAGCTATCATGCACTGGTCACGTGACTGATCATGCACTGATCACGTGACTGATCATGCACTGATCACGTGGCTGATCATGCACTGATCACGTGGCTGATCATGCACTGATCACGTGACTGATCATGCACTGATCACGTGACTGATCATGCACTGATCACGTGGCTATCATGCACTGATCACGTGGCTATCATGCACTGATCACGTGGCTGATCATGCACTGATCACGTGACTGATCATGCACTGATCACGTGGCTATCATGCACTGATCACGTGGCTATCATGCACTGATCACGTGGCTGATCATGCACTGATCACGTGACTGATCATGCACTGATCACGTGGCTGATCATGCACTGATCACGTGACTGATCATGCACTGATCACGTGACTGATCATGCACTGATCACGTGACTTCATGCACTGATCATGTGACTGATCATGCGCTGATCATGTTTGCTATCATACACTGATCATGTGCCTCTGGAGGCAATAAACAAAGAGCTGAGTAGGCACGAATCAAACAGTCAGCAGGCAATAATCATGGAACTCAGGTGTGAGGAATCATGCTGCTCAGCTGGCAATAATCAAGCAGCTGAGCAGGCAGGAATTACGCAGCACAGCTGGCAATTGTCAAGCAGATGACAGGCAGGAATCGTGCAGCTCAGCTGGCAATTGTCAAGCAGATGAGCAGACAGTAATCACGCAGCTCAGCAGGCCCTGATCACGTGACTGAGCATGCACTGTTCACGTGGCTGATCATACACTGATCACGTGACTGATCATGCACTGATCACGTGGCTATCATGCACTGATCACGTGGCTGATCATGCACTGATCACGTGGCTGATCATGCACTGATCACGTGGCTGATCATGCACTGATCACGTAATGATCATGCACTGATCACGTGGCTGATCATGCACTGATCACGTGGCTGATCATGCACTGATCACGTGGCTATCATGCACTGATCACGTGGCTATCATGCACTGATCACGTGGCTACCATGCACTGATCACGTGACTGATCATGCACTGATCACGTAACTGATCATGCACTGATCACGTGGCTGATCATGCACTGATCACGTGGCTGATCATGCACTGATCACGTGGCTGATCATGCACTGATCACGTGATGATCATGCACTGATCACGTGACTGATCATGCACTGATCACGTGACTGATCATGCACTGATCACGTGGCTGATCATGCACTGATCACGTGGCTACATGCACTGTCACGTGACTGATCATGCACTGATCACGTGACTGATCATGCACTGATCACGTGGCTATCATGCACTGATCACGTGGCTATCATGCACTGATCACGTGGCTGATCATGCACTGATCACGTGACTGATCATGCACTGATCACGTGACTGATCATGCACTGATCACGTGACTGATCATGCACTGATCACGTGGCTATCATGCACTGATCACGTGGCTGATCATGCACTGATCACGTGACTGATCATGCACTGATCACGTGGCTATCATGCACTGATCACGTGGCTATCATGCACTGATCACGTGGCTGATCATGCACTGATCACGTGACTGATCATGCACTGATCACGTGGCTATCATGCACTGATCACGTGACTGATCATGCACTGATCACGTGGCTGATCATGCACTGATCACGTGACTGATCATGCACTGATCACGTGGCTATCATGCACTGATCACGTGGCTGATCATGCACTGATCACGTGACTGATCATGCACTGATCACGTGGCTATCATGCACTGATCACGTGGCTGATCATGCACTGATCACGTAGCTATCATGCACTGATCACGTGACTGATCATGCACTGATCACGTAATTGATCATGCACTGATCACGTGGCTGATCATGCACTGATCACGTGGCTGATCATGCACTGATCACGTGACTGATCATGCACTGATCACGTGACTGATCATGCACTGATCACGTGGCTATCATGCACTGATCACGTGGCTGATCATGCACTGATCACGTGACTGATCATGCACTGATCACGTGGCTGATCATGCACTGATCACGTGACTGATCATGCACTGATCACGTGGCTGATCATGCACTGATCACGTGGCTATCATGCACTGATCACGTGGCTGATCATGCACTGATCACGCAGCTATCATGCACTGATCACGTGACTGATCATGCACTGATCACGTGACTGATCATGCACTGATCACGTGGCTATCATGCACTGATCACGTGGCTGATCATGCACTGATCACGTAGCTACATGCACTGATCACGTGACTGATCATGCACTGATCACGTGACTGATCATGCACTGATCACGTGGCTATCATGCACTGATCACGTGACTGATCATGCACTGATCACGTCTATATCATGCACTGATCACGTGACTGATCATGCACTGATCACGTGGCTGATCATGCACTGATCACGTGACTGATCATGCACTGATCACGTGGCTGATCATGCACTGATCACGTGGCCATCATGCACTGATATCATGCACTGATCACGTGGCTGATCATGCACTGATCACGTGACTGATCATGCACTGATCACGTGACTGATCATGCACTGATCACGTGGCTATCATGCACTGATCACGTGGCTGATCATGCACTGATCACGTAGCTATCATGCACTGATCACGTGACTGATCATGCACTGATCACGTAATTGATCATGCACTGATCACGTGGCTGATCATGCACTGATCACGTGGCTGATCATGCACTGATCACGTGACTGATCATGCACTGATCACGTGACTGATCATGCACTGATCACGTGGCTATCATGCACTGATCACGTGGCTGATCATGCACTGATCACGTGGCTGATCATGCACTGATCACGTGACTGATCATGCACTGATCACGTGGCTATCATGCACTGATCACGTGGCTGATCATGCACTGATCACGTGGCTGATCATGCACTGATCACGTGACTGATCATGCACTGATCACGTGGCTGATCATGCACTGATCACGTGACTGATCATGCACTGATCACGTGACTGATCATGCACTGATCACGTGACTTCATGCACTGATCATGTGACTGATCATGCGCTGATCATGTTTGCTATCATACACTGATCATGTGCCTCTGGAGGCAATAAACAAAGAGCTGAGTAGGCACGAATCAAACAGTCAGCAGGCAATAATCATGGAACTCAGGTGTGAGGAATCATGCTGCTCAGCTGGCAATAATCAAGCAGCTGAGCAGGCAGGAATTACGCAGCACAGCTGGCAATTGTCAAGCAGATGACAGGCAGGAATCGTGCAGCTCAGCTGGCAATTGTCAAGCAGATGAGCAGACAGTAATCACGCAGCTCAGCAGGCCCTGATCACGTGACTGAGCATGCACTGTTCACGTGGCTGATCATACACTGATCACGTGACTGATCATGCACTGATCACGTGGCTATCATGCACTGATCACGTGGCTGATCATGCACTGATCACGTGGCTGATCACACACTGATCACGTGACTGATCATGCACTGATCACGTGGCTGATCATGCACTGATCACGTGACTGATCATGCACTGATCACGTGACTGATCATGCACTGATCACGTGGCTATCATGCACTGATCACGTGGCTATCATGCACTGATCACGTAGCTATCATGTACTGATCACGTGACTGATCATGCACTGATCACGTAACTGATCATGCACTGATCACGTGGCTGATCATGCACTGATCACGTGGCTGATCATGCACTGATCACGTGGCTGATCATGCACTGATCACGTGGCTGATCATGCACTGATCACGTGACTGATCATGCACTGATCACGTGACTATCATGCACTGATCACGTGGCTGATCATGCAATGATCACGCAGCTACATGTACTGTCACGTGACTGATCATGCACTGATCACGTGACTGATCATGCACTGATCACGTGGCTGATCATGCACTGATCACGTGGCTATCATGCACTGATCACGTGGCTGATCATGCACTGATCACGTGACTGATCATGCACTGATCACGTGACTGATCATGCACTGATCACGTGACTGATCATGCACTGATCACGTGGCTATCATGCACTGATCACGTGGCTGATCATGCACTGATCACGTAGCTACCATGCACTGATCACGTGACTGATCATGCACTGATCACGTAATTGATCATGCACTGATCACGTGGCTGATCATGCACTGATCACGTGGCTGATCACACATGATCACGTGACTGATCATGCACTGATCACGTGGCTGATCATGCACTGATCACGTGGCTGATCATGCACTGATCACGTAGCTATCATGCACTGATCACGTGGCTGATCATGCTGATCACGTAGCTACCATGCACTGATCACGTGACTGATCATGCACTGATCACGTAATTGATCATGCACTGATCACGTGGCTGATCATGCACTGATCACGTGGCTGATCATGCACTGATCACGTGACTGATCATGCACTGATCACGTGACTGATCATGCACTGATCACGTGGCTATCATGCACTGATCACGTGGATATCATGCACTGATCACGTGGCTGATCATGCACTGATCACGTGACTGATCATGCACTGATCACGTGGCTATCATGCACTGATCACGTGGCTGATCATGCACTGATCACGTGGCTGATCATGCACTGTCACGTGACTATCATGCACTGATCACGTGGGATCATGCACTGATCACGTGGCTGATCATGCACTGATCACGTGACTGATCATGCACTGATCACGTGGCTATCATGCACTGCTCACGTGGCTGTCATGGAATGATCACGTAGCTACCATGCACTGATCACGTGACTGATCATGCACTGATCACGTGAATGATCATGCACTGATCACGTGACTGATCATGCACTGATCACGTGACTGATCATGCACTGATCACGTGGCTGATCATGCACTGATCACGTGACTGATCATGCACTGATCACGTGGCTGATCATGCACTGATCACGTGGCTGATCATGCACTGATCACGTGACTGATCATGCACTGATCACGTGACTGATCATGCACTGATCACGTGGCTATCATGCACTGATCACGTGGCTGATCATGCACTGATCACGTGACTGATCATGCACTGATCACGTGACTGATCATGCACTGATCACGTGACTGATCATGCACTGATCACGTGGCTATCATGCACTGATCACGTGGCTATCATGCACTGATCACGTGGCTGATCATGCACTGATCACGTGGCTGATCATGCACTGATCACGTGACTGATCATGCACTGATCACGTGGCTGATCATGCACTGATCACGTGACTGATCATGCACTGATCACGTGGCTATCATGCACTGATCACGTGGCTGATCATGCACTGATCACGTAGCTACCATGCACTGTCACGTGACTGATCATGCACTGATCACGTGGCTGATCATGCACTGATCACGTGACTGATCATGCACTGATCACGTGACTGATCATGCACTGATCACGTGGCTATCATGCACTGCTCACGTGGCTGATCATGCAATGATCACGTAGCAACCATGTACTGGTCACGTGACTGATCATGCACTGATCACGTAATTGATCATGCACTGATCACGTGGCTGATCATGCACTGATCACGTGGCTGATCACACTGATCACGTGACTGATCATGCACTGATCACGTGGCTATCATGCACTGATCACGTGGCTGATCATGCACTGATCACGTGGCTGATCATGCACTGATCACGTGGCTGATCATGCACTGATCACGTAACTGATCATGCACTGATCACGTGACTGATCATGCACTGATCACGTGGCTGATCATGCACTGATCACGTGGCTATCATGCACTGATCACGTGGCTGATCATGCACTGATCACGTGACTGATCATGCACTGATCACGTGACTGATCATGCACTGATCACGTGGCTGATCATGCACTGATCACGTGGCTGATCATGCACTGATCACGTGGCTGATCATGCACTGATCACGTGACTGATCATGCACTGATCACGTGGCTATCATGCACTGATCACGTGGCTGATCATGCACTGATCACGCAGCTACCATGCACTGATCACGTGACTGATCATGCACTGATCACGTAATTGATCATGCACTGATCACGTGGCTGATCATGCACTGATCACGTGACTGATCATGCACTGATCACGTGACTGATCATGCACTGATCACGTGGCTATCATGCACTGATCACGTGGCTGATCATGCACTGATCACGTGCCTGATCATGCACTGATCACATGACTGATCATGCACTGATCACGTAACTGATCATGCACTGATCACGTGGCTATCATGCACTACTCACGTGGCTGATCATGCAATGATCATGTAGCTACCATGTACTGGTCACGTGACTGATCATGCACTGATCACGTGACTGATCATGCACTGATCACGTGGCTATCATGCACTGATCACGTGGCTGATCATGCACTGATCACGTGCCTGATCATGCACTGATCACGTGACTGATCATGCACTGATCACGTGCATCATGCACTGATCACGTGACTGATCATGCACTGATCACGTGGCTGATCATGCACTGATCACGTGGCTATCATGCACTGATCACGTGGCTGATCATGCACTGATACCGTGACTGAGCATGGACTGATCACATGACTATCATGTAGTGATCACGTGACTTAATGGCGCTGATCATGTGACTGATCATGCGCTGATCATGTTTGCTATCATACACTGATCATGTGCCTCTGGAGGCAATAAACAAAGAGCTGAGTAGGCACGAATCAAACAGTCAGCAGGCAATAATCATGGAACTCAGCTGTGAGGAATCATGCTGCTCAGCTGGCAATAATCAAGCAGCTGAGCAGGCAGGAATTACGCAGCACAGCTGGCAATTGTCAAGCAGATGACAGGCAGGAATCATGCAGCTCAGCTGGCAATTGTCAAGCAGATGAGCAGACAGTAATCACGCAGCTCAGCAGGCCCTGATCACGTGACTGAGCATGCACTGTTCACGTGGCTGATCATGCACTGATCACGTGCTATCATGCACTGATCACGTGATGATCATGCACTGATCACGTAACTGATCATGCACTGATCACGTGGCTGATCATGCACTGATCACGTGACTGATCATGCACTGATCACGTGACTGATCATGCACTGATCACGTGGCTATCATGCACTGATCACGTGGCTGATCATGCACTGATCACGTGGCTACCATGTACTGATCACGTGACTGATCATGCACTGATCACGTAATTGATCATGCACTGATCACGTGGCTTATCATGCATTGATCATGTGACTGATCATGTGCTGATCATGTTTGGTGTCATACACTGATCATGTGCATCTGGAGGCAATGAACAAAGAGCTGAGTAGGCAGGAATCAGTCAGCAGGCTATAATCATGGAACTCAGCTGTGAGAAATCATGCTGCTCAGCTGGCAATAATCAAGTAGATGAGCAGGCAGGGATTACGCAGCACAGGTGGCAATTGTCAAGCAGATGACAGGCAGGAATCGTGCAGCTCAGCTGGCAATTGTCAAGCAGATGAGCAGACAGTAATCACGCAGCTCAGCAGGCCCTGATCACGTGACTGAGCATGCACTGTTCACGTGGCTGATCACACACTATCACGTGAATGATCATGCACTGATCACGTGGCTATCATGCACTGATCACGTGATTGATCATGCACTGATCACGTGGCTGTCATGCACTGATCACGTGGCTGATCATGCACTGATCACGTGGCTGATCATGCACTGATCACGTGACTGATCATGCACTGATCACGTAGCTATCATGCACTGATCACGTGGCTGATCATGCACTGATCACGTGACTGATCATGCACTGATCACGGGCTATCATGCACTGACACATGACTGACATGCACTGATCACGTGGCTGATCATGCACTGATCACGTGACTGATCATGCACTGATCACGTGACTGATCATGCACTGATCACGTGGCTGATCATGCACTGATCACGTGGCTATCATGCACTGATCACGTGGCTGATCATGCACTGATCACGTAGCTATCATGCACTGATCACGTGACTGATCATGCACTGATCACGTGGCTGATCATGCACTGATCACGTGACTGATCATGCACTGATCACGTGACTGATCATGCACTGATCACGTGGCTATCATGCACTGATCACGTGGCTGATCATGCACTGATCACGTGACTGATCATGCACTGATCACGTGGCTGATCATGCACTGATCACGTATCTGATCATGCACTGATCACGTGGCTATCATGCACTGATCACGTGGCTGATCATGCACTGATCACGTGGCTGATCACACACTGTCACGTGACTGATCATGCACTGATCACGTGGCACTCATGCACTGATCACGGGCTGATCATAACTGATCACGTACTGATCATGCACTGATCACGTGGCTATCATGCACTGATCACGTGGCTGATCATGCACTGATCACGTAGCTACCATGCACTGATCACGTGACTGATCATGCACCATCACGTGACTGATCATGCACTGATCACGTGGCTATCATGCACTGATCACGTGACTGATCATGCACTGATCACGTCTATATCATGCACTGATCACATGACTGCCATGCACTGATCACGTGGCTGATCATGCACTGATCACGTGACTGATCATGCACTGATCACGTGGCTGATCATGCACTGATCACGTGGCTGATCATGTCTGATCACGTGACTGATCATGCACTGATCACGTGGCTATCATGCACTGATCACGTGGCTGATCATGCACTGATCACGTAGCTACCATGTACTGGTCACGTGACTGATCATGCACTGATCACGTAATTGATCATGCACTGATCACGTGACTGATCATGCACTGATCACGTGACTGATCATGCACTGATCACGTGACTGATCATGCACTGATCACGTGGCTATCATGCACTGATCACGTGGCTGATCATGCACTGATCACGTAGCTACCATGCACTGATCACGTGACTGATCATGCACTGATCACGTTGATCATGCACTGATCACGTGGCTGATCATGCACTGATCACGTGGCTGATCATGCACTGATCACGTGACTGATCATGCACTGATCACGTGACTGATCATGCACTGATCACGTGGCTGATCATGCACTGATCACGTGGCTGATCATGCACTGATCACGTGACTGATCATGCACTGATCACGTGGCTGATCATGCACTGATCACGTGGCTATCATGCACTACTCACGTGGCTGATCATGCAATGATCATGTAGCTACCATGTACTGGTCACGTGACTGATCATACACCCATCAGGTGACTGATCATGCACTGATCACGTGGCTATCATGCACTGATCACGTGGCTGATCATGCACTGATCACGTGCCTGATCATGCACTGATCACGTGACTGATCATGCACTGATCACGTGCTATCATGCACTGATCACGTGGCTGATCATGCACTGATCACGTGGCTATCATGCACTGATCACGTGGCTGATCATGCACTGATACCGTGACTGAGCATGGACTGATCACATGACTATCATGTAGTGATCACGTGACTTAATGGCGCTGATCATGTGACTGATCATGCGCTGATCATGTTTGCTATCATACACTGATCATGTGCCTCTGGAGGCAATAAAAAAAGAGCTGAGTAGGCACGAATCAGTCAGCAGGCTATAATCATGGAACTCAGCTGTGAGGAATCATGCTGCTCAGCTGGCAATAATCAAGCAGCTGAGCAGGCAGGAATTACGCAGCACAGCTGGCAATTGTCAAGCAGATGACAGGCAGGAATCGTGCAGCTCAGCTGGAATTGTCAAGCAGATGAGCAGACAGTAATCACGCAGCTCAGCAGGCCCTGACCACGTGATTGAGCATGCACTGTTCACGTGGCTGATCATACACTGATCACGTGATTGATCATGCACTGATCACTTGGATATCATGCACTGATCACGTGGCTGATCATACACTGTTCACGTGTCTGACCATGCACTGATCACGTGGCTGATCATACACTGCTCACGTAACTGATCATGCACTGATCACGTGGCTATCATGCACTGATCACGTGGCTGATCATGCACTGATCACGTGGCTGATCATACACTGATCACGTGACTATCATGCACTGATCACGTGGCTGATCATGCACTGATCACGTAACTGATCATGCACTGATCACGTGGCTATCATGCACTGATCACGTGGCTGATCATGCACTGATCACGTGGCTGATCATGCACTGTCACGTGACTGATCATGCACTGATCACGTGGCATCATGCACTGATCACGTGACTGATCATGCACTGATCACGTGACTGATCATGCACTGATCACGTGGCTATCATGCACTGCTCACGTGGCTGATCATGCAATGATCACGTAGCTACCATATACTGGTCACGTGACTGATCATGCACTGATCACGTAACTGATCATGCACTGATCACGTGACTGATCATGCACTGATCACGTGACTGATCATGCACTGATCACGTGGCTATCATGCACTGATCACGTGGCTGATCATGCACTGATCACGTAGCTACCATGCACTGATCACGTGACTGATCATGCACTGATCACGTGACTGATCATGCACTGATCACGTGGCTATCATGCACTGATCACGTGGCTGATCATGCACTGATCACGTGGCTATCATGCACTGATCACGTGGCTATCATGCACTGATCATGCACTGATCACGTGGCTGATCATGCACTGATCACGTGACTGATCATGCACTGATCACGTGACTATCATGCACTGATCACGTGGCTGATCATGCACTGATCACGTGGCTATCATGCACTGATCACGTGACTGATCATGCACTGATCACGTAGCTATCATGCACTGATCACGTGACTGATCATGCACTGATCACGTGACTGATCATGCACTGATCACGTGGCTGATCATGCACTGATCACGTGGCTGATCATGCACTGATCACGTGGCTGATCATGCACTGATCACGTGGCTGATCATGCACTGATCACGTGACTGATCATGCACTGATCACGTGGCTATCATGCACTGATCACGTGGCTGATCATGCATGATCACGCAGCTACATGCACTAGTCACATGACTGATCATGCACTGATCACGTGACTGATCATGCACTGATCACGTGGCTATCATGCACTGATCACGTGGCTATCATGCACTGATCACGTGGCTGATCATGCACTGATCACGTGACTGATCATGCACTGATCACGTGACTGATCATGCACTGATCACGTGACTGATCATGCACTGATCACGTCTATATCATGCACTGATCACATGACTGATCATGCACTGATCACGTGGCTGATCATACACTGATCACGTGACTGATCATGCACTGATCACGTGGCTATCATGCACTGATCACGTGGCTGATCATACACTGATCACGTGACTGATCATGCACTGATCACGTGGCTATCATGCACTGATCACGTGGCTGATCATGCAATGATCACGTAGCTACCATGCACTGGTCACGTGACTGATCATGCACTGATCACGTAATTGATCATGCACTGATCACGTGGCTGATCATGCACTGATCACGTGGCTGATCATGCACTGATCACGTGACTGATCATGCACTGATCACGTGACTGATCATGCACTGATCACGTGGCTATCATGCACTGATCACGTGGCTGATCATACACTGATCACGTGCCTGATCATGCACTGATCACGTGGCTGATCATGCACTGATCACGTGACTGATCATGCACTGATCACGTGGCTGATCATGCACTGATCACGTGGCTATCATGCACTGATCACGTGGCTGATCATGCACTGATCACGCAGCTACCATGTACTGGTCACGTGACTGATCATGCACTGATCACGTGACTGATCATGCACTGATCACGTGGCTATCATGCACTGATCACGTGGCTGATCATGCAATGATCACGTAGCTACATGTACTGTCACGTGACTGATCATGCACTGATCACGTGACTGATCATGCACTGATCACGTGGCTATCATGCACTGATCACGTGACTGATCATGCACTGATCACGTCTATATCATGCACTGATCACATGACTGATCATGCACTGATCACGTGGCTGATCATGCACTGATCACGTGACTGATCATGCACTGATCACGTGGTGATCATGCACTGATCACGTGGCCATCATGCACTGATACCATGCACTGATCACGTGGCTGATCATGCACTGATCACGTGACTGATCATGCACTGATCACGTGACTGATCATGCACTGATCACGTGGCTATCATGCACTGATCACGTGGCTGATCATGCACTGATCACGTAGCTACCATGCACTGGTCACGTGACTGATCATGCACTGATCACGTGACTGATCATGCACTGATCACGTGGCTGATCATGCACTGATCACGTGGCTGATCATGCACGATCACGTGACTGATCATGCACTGATCACGTGACTGATCATGCACTGATCACGTGGCTATCATGCACTGATCACGTGGCTATCATGCACTGATCACGTGGCTGATCATGCACTGATCACGTGACTGATCATGCACTGATCACGTGGCTATCATGCACTGATCACGTGGCTGATCATGCACTGATCACGTGGCTGATCATGCACTGATCACGTGACTGATCATGCACTGATCACGTGGCTGATCATGCACTGATCACGTGACTGATCATGCACTGATCACGTGACTGATCATGCACTGATCACGTGACTTCATGCACTGATCATGTGACTGATCATGCGCTGATCATGTTTGCTATCATACACTGATCATGTGCCTCTGGAGGCAATAAACAAAGAGCTGAGTAGGCACGAATCATACAGTCAGCAGGCAATAATCATGGAACTCAGGTGTGAGGAAACATGCTGCTCAGCTGGCAATAATAAAGCAGCTGAACAGGCAGGAATTACGCAGCACAGCTGGCAATTGTCAAGCAGATGACAGGCAGGAATCGTGCAGCTCAGCTGGCAATTGTCAAGCAGATGAGCAGACAGTAATCACGCAGCTCAGCAGGCCCTGATCACGTGACTGAGCATGCACTGTTCACGTGGCTGATCATACACTGATCACGTGACTGATCATGCACTGATCACGTGGCTATCATGCACTGATCACGTGGCTGATCATGCACTGATCACGTGGCTGATCATGCACTGATCACGTGACTGATCATGCACTGATCACGTGGCTGATCATGCACTGATCACGTGACTGATCATGCACTGATCACGTGACTGATCATGCACTGATCACGTGGCTATCATGCACTGATCACGTGGCTATCATGCACTGATCACGTGGCTACATGCACTGATCACGTGACTGATCATGCACTGATCACGTGGCTGATCATGCACTGATCACGTGGCTGATCATGCACTGATCACGTGACTGATCATGCACTGATCACGTGACTGATCATGCACTGATCACGTGGCTGATCATGCACTGATCACGTGGCTGATCATGCACTGATCACGTGGCTGATCATGCAATGATCACGTAGCTACATGTACTGGTCACGTGACTGATCATGCACTGATCACGTGGCTGATCATGCACTGATCACGTGACTGATCATGCACTGATCACGTGACTGATCATGCACTGATCACGTGGCTATCATGCACTGATCACGTGGCTGATCATGCACTGATCACGTGGCTATCATGCACTGATCACGTGGCTGATCATGCACTGATCACGTGGCTATCATGCACTGATCACGTGACTGATCATGCACTGATCACGTACTGATCATGCACTGATCACGTGGCTTATCATGCACTGATCATGTGACTGATCATGCGCTGATCATGTTTGCTATCATACACTGATCATGTGCCTCTGGAGGCAATGAACAAAGAGCTGAGTAGGCACGAATCAGTCAGCAGGCAATAATCATGGAACTCAGCTGTGAGAAATCATGCTGCTCAGCTGGCAATACTCAAGCAGCTGAGCAGGCAGGAATTACGCAGCACAGCTGGCAATTGTCAAGCAGATGACAGGCAGGAATCGTGCAGCTCAGCTGGCAATTGTCAAGCAGATGAGCAGACAGTAATCACGCAGCTCAGCAGGCCCTGATCACGTGACTGAGCATGCACTGTTCACGTGGCTGATCATACACCGATCACGTGACTGATCATGCACTGATCACGTGGCTATCATGCACTGATCACGTGACTGCATGCACTGATCACGTAACTGTCATGCACTGATCACGTGGCTATCATGCACTGATCACGTGGCTGATCATGCACTGATCACGTGACTGATCATGCACTGATCACGTGGCTATCATGCACTGATCACGTGGCTGATCATGCACTGATCACGTGGCTGATCACACACCTGTCACGTGACTGATCATGCACTGATCACGTGGCACTCATGCACTGATCACGTGGCTGATCATACACTGATCACGTAACTGATCATGCACATCACGTGGCTATCATGCACTGCTCACGTGGCTGATCATGCAATGATCACGTAGCTACCATATACTGGTCACGTGACTGATCATGCACTGATCACGTAAATGATCATGCACTGATCACGTGACTGATCATGCACTGATCACGTGACTGATCATGCACTGATCACGTGGCTATCATGCACTGATCACGTGGCTGATCATGCACTGATCACGTGACTGATCATGCACTGATCACGTGGATATCATGCACTGATCACGTGGCTGATCATGCACTGATCACGTGGCTGATCATGCACTGATCACGTGGCTGATCATGCACTGATCACGTGACTGATCATGCACTGATCACGTAACTGATCATGCACTGATCACGTGGCTGATCATGCAATGATCACGTAGCTACCATGTACTGGTCACGTGACTGATCATGCACTGATCACGTGACTGATCATGCACTGATCACGTGGCTGATCATGCACTGATCACGTGACTGATCATGCACTGATCACGTGACTGATCATGCACTGATCACGTGGCTATCATGCACTGATCACGTGGCTGATCATGCACTGATCACGCAGCTACCATGCACTGATCACATGACTGATCATGCACTGATCACGTAACTGATCATGCACTGATCACGTGGCTTATCATGCATTGATCATGTGACTGATCATGTGCTGATCATGTTTGGTATCATACACTGATCATGTGCCTCTGGAGGCAATGAACAAAGAGCTGAGTAGGCACGAATCAGTCAGCAGGCTATAATCATGGAACTCAGCTGTGAGAAATCATGCTGCTCAGCTGGCAATAATCAAGTAGCTGAGCAGGCAGGGATTACGCAGCACAGCTGGCAATTGTCAAGCAGATGACAGGCAGGAATCGTGCAGCTCAGCTGGCAATTGTCAAGCAGATGAGCAGACAGTAATCACGCAGCTCAGCAGGCCCTGATCACGTGACTGAGCATGCACTGTTCACGTGGCTGATCATACACTGATCACGTGACTGATCATGCACTGATCACGTGGCTATCATGCACTGATCACGTGACTGATCATGCACTGATCACGTGATTGTCATGCACTGATCACGTGGCTATCATGCACTGATCACGTGGCTGATCATGCACTGATCACGTGACTGATCATGCACTGATCACGTAGCTATCATGCACTGATCACGTGGCTGATCATGCACTGATCACGGGACTGATCATGCACTGATCACGGGCTATCATGCACTGACACATGACTGATCATGCACTGATCACGTGGCTGATCATGCACTGATCACGTGACTGATCATGCACTGATCACGTGACTGATCATGCACTGATCACGTGGCTGATCATGCACTGATCACGTGGCTATCATGCACTGATCACGTGGCTGATCATGCACTGATCACGTAGCTATCATGTACTGATCACGTGACTGATCATGCACTGATCACGTGGCTGATCATGCACTGATCACGTGACTGATCATGCACTGATCACGTGACTGATCATGCACTGATCACGTGGCTATCATGCACTGATCACGTGGCTGATCATGCACTGATCACGTGTCTGATCATGCACTGATCACGTGGCTGATCATGCACTGATCACGTGACTGATCATGCACTGATCACGTGGCTATCATGCACTGATCACGTGGCTGATCATGCACTGATCACGTGGCTGATCATGCACTGTCACGTGACTGATCATGCACTGATCACGTGGCACTCATGCACTGATCACGTGGCTGATCATGCACTGATCACGTGACTGATCATGCACTGATCACGTGGCTATCATGCACTACTCACGTGGCTGATCATGCAATGATCATGTAGCTACCATGTACTGGTCACGTGACTGATCATGCACTGATCAGTGACTGATCATGCACTGATCACGTGGCTATCATGCACTGATCACGTGACTGATCATGCACTGATCACGTCTATATCATGCACTGATCACATGACTGATCATGCACTGATCACGTGGATGATCATGCACTGATCATGTGACTGATCATGCAGTGATCACGTGGAGATCATGCACTGATCACGTGGCTGATCATGACTGATCACGTGACTGATCATGCACTGATCACGTGGCTATCATGCACTGATCACGTGGCTGATCATGCACTGATCACGTAGCTATCATGCACTGATCACGTGACTGATCATGCACTGATCACGTGACTGATCATGCACTGATCACGTGACTGATCATGCACTGATCACGTGACTGATCATGCACTGATCACGTGACTGATCATGCACTGATCACGTGGCTATCATGCACTGATCACGTGGCTGATCATGCACTGATCACGTAGCTACCATGCACTGATCACGTGACTGATCATGCACTGATCACGTAATTGATCATGCACTGATCACGTGGCTGATCATGCACTGATCACGTGGCTGATCATGCACTGATCACGTGACTGATCATGCACTGATCACGTGACTGATCATGCACTGATCACGGGACTGATCATGCACTGATCACGTGGCTGATCATGCACTGATCACGTGACTGATCATGCACTGATCACGTGGCTGATCATGCACTGATCACGTGGCTATCATGCACTGATCACGTGGCTGATCATGCACTGATCACGCAGCTATCCATGCACTGATCATGACTGATCATGCACTGATCACGTGACTGATCATGCACTGATCACGTGGCTATCATGCACTATCACGTGGCTGATCATGCACTGATCATGTAGCTACCATGCACTGATCACGTGACTGATCATACACCGATCACGTGACTGATCATGCACTGATCACGTGGCTATCATGCACTGATCACGTGGCTGTCATGCAATGATCACGTAGCTACCATATACTGGTCACGTGACTGATCATGCACTGATCACGTAAATGATCATGCACTGATCACGTGACTGATCATGCACTGATCACGTGACTGATCATGCACTGATCACGTGGCTATCATGCACTGCTCACGTGGCTGATCATGCAACGATCACGTAGCAACCATGTACTGGTCACGTGACTGATCATGCACTGATCACGTAATTGATCATGCACTGATCACGTGGCTCATCATGCACTGATCACGTGGCTGATCACACATGATCACGTGACTGATCATGCACTGATCACGTGGCTATCATGCACTGATCACGTGGCTATCATGCACTGATCACGTGGCTATCATGCACTGATCACGTGGCTATCATGCACTGATCATGCACTGATCACGTGGCTGATCACACGCGTATCACGTGACTGATCATGCACTGATCACGTGACTATCATGCACTGATCACGTGGCTGATCATGCACTGATCACGTTGCTACCATGTACTGATCACGTGACTGATCATGCACTGATCACGTGACTGATCATGCACTGATCACGTGGCTGATCATGCACTGATCACGTGGCTGATCATGCACTGATCACGTGGCTGATCATGCACTGATCACGTGGATGATCATGCACTGATCACGTGACTGATCATGCACTGATCACGTGGCTATCATGCACTGATCACGTGGCTGATCATGCAATGATCACGCAGCTACATGCACTGATCACGTGACTGATCATGCACTGATCACGTGACTGATCATGCACTGATCACGTGGCTATCATGCACTGATCACGTGGCTATCATGCACTGATCACGTGGCTGATCATGCACTGATCACGTGACTGATCATGCACTGATCACGTGACTGATCATGCACTGATCACGTGACTGATCATGCACTGATCACGTGGCTATCATGCACTGATCACGTGGCTGATCATGCACTGATCACGTGACTGATCATGCACTGATCACGTGGCTATCATGCACTGATCACGTGGCTATCATGCACTGATCACGTGGCTGATCATGCACTGATCACGTGACTGATCATGCACTGATCACGTCTATATCATGCACTGATCACATGACTGATCATGCACTGATCACGTGGCTGATCATGCACTGATCACGTGACTGATCATGCACTGATCACGTGGCTATCATGCACTGATCACGTGGCTGATCATACACTGATCACGTAACTGATCATGCACTGATCACGTGGCTATCATGCACTGATCACGTGGCTGATCATGCAATGATCACGTAGCTACCATGCACTGATCACGTGACTGATCATGCACTGATCACGTAATTGATCATGCACTGATCACGTGGCTGATCATGCACTGATCACGTGGCTGATCATGCACTGATCACGTGACTGATCATGCACTGATCACGTGACTGATCATGCACTGATCACGTGGCTATCATGCACTGATCACGTGGCTGATCATACACTGATCACGTGCTGATCATGCACTGATCACGTGGCTGATCATGCACTGATCACGTGACTGATCATGCACTGATCACGTGGCTGATCATGCACTGATCACGTGGCTATCATGCACTGATCACGTGGCTGATCATGCACTGATCACGCAGCTACCATGCACTGATCACGTGACTGATCATGCACTGATCACGTGACTGATCATGCACTGATCACGTGGCTATCATGCACTGATCACGTGGCTGATCATGCAATGATCACGTAGCTACATGTACTGTCACGTGACTGATCATGCACTGATCACGTGACTGATCATGCACTGATCACGTGGCTATCATGCACTGATCACGTGACTGATCATGCACTGATCACGTCTATATCATGCACTGATCACGTGACTGATCATGCACTGATCACGTGGCTGATCATGCACTGATCACGTGACTGATCATGCACTGATCACGTGGCTGATCATGCACTGATCACGGGCCATCATGCACTGATACCATGCACTGATCACGTGGCTGATCACACATGATCACGTGACTGATCATGCACTGATCACGTGACTGATCATGCACTGATCACGTGGCTATCATGCACTGATCACGTGGCTGATCATGCACTGATCACGTAGCTACCATGTACTGGTCACGTGACTGATCATGCACTGATCACGTAACTGATCATGCACTGATCACGTGGCTCATCATGCACTGATCACGTGGCTGATCATGCACGATCACGTGACTGATCATGCACACATCACGTGACTGATCATGCACTGATCACGTGGCTATCATGCACTGATCACGTGGATATCATGCACTGATCACGTGGCTGATCACACACTGATCACGTGACTGATCATGCACTGATCACGTGGCTATCATGCACTGATCACGTGGCTGATCATGCACTGATCACGTGGCTGATCATGCACTGATCACGTGACTGATCATGCACTGATCACGTGGCTGATCATGCACTGATCACGTGACTGATCATGCACTGATCACGTGACTGATCATGCACTGATCACGTGACGGTTCATGCACTGATCATGTGACTGATCATGCGCTGATCATGTTTGCTATCATACACTGATCATGTGCCTCTGGAGGCAATAAACAAAGAGCTGAGTAGGCACGAATCATACAGTCAGCAGGCAATAATCATGGAACTCAGGTGTGAGGAATCATGCTGCTCAGCTGGCAATAATCAAGCAGCTGAGCAGGCAGGAATTACGCAGCACAGCTGGCAATTGTCAAGCAGATGACAGGCAGGAATCGTGCAGCTCAGCTGGCAATTGTCAAGCAGATGAGCAGACAGTAATCACGCAGCTCAGCAGGCCCTGATCACGTGACTGAGCATGCACTGTTCACGTGGCTGATCATACACTGATCACGTGATTGATCATGCACTGATCACGTGGCTATCATGCACTGATCACGTGGCTGATCATGCACTGTTCACGTGGCTGATCATGCACTGATCACGTGGCTGATCATGCACTGATCACGTAATGATCATGCACTGATCACGTGGCTGATCATGCACTGATCACGTGACTGATCATGCACTGATCACGTGGCTATCATGCACTGATCACGTGGCTATCATGCACTGATCACGTGGCAACCATGCACTGATCACGTGACTGATCATGCACTGATCACGTAACTGATCATGCACTGATCACGTGGCTGATCATGCACTGATCACGTGGCTGATCACACATGATCACGTGACTGATCATGCACTGATCACGTGGCTGATCATGCACTGATCACGTGGCTGATCATGCACTGATCACGTGGCTATCATGCACTGATCACGTGGCTGATCATGCAATGATCACGTAGCTACCATGTACTGGTCACGTGACTGATCATGCACTGATCACGTAATTGATCATGCACTGATCACGTGGCTCATCATGCACTGATCACGTGGCTGATCACACACGTATCACGTGACTGATCATGCACTGATCACGTGACTGATCATGCACTGATCACGTGGCTATCATGCACTGATCACGTGGATATCATGCACTGATCACGTGGCTGATCACACACGATCACGTGACTGATCATGCACTGATCACGTGGCTATCATGCACTGATCACGTGGCTGATCATGCACTGATCACGTGGCTGATCATGCACTGTCACGTGACTATCATGCACTGATCACGTGGGATCATGCACTGATCACGTGGCTGATCATGCACTGATCACGTGACTGATCATGCACTGATCACGTGGCTATCATGCACTGATCACGTGGCTGTCATGCAATGATCACGTAGCTACCATATACTGGTCACGTGACTGATCATGCACTGATCACGTGAATGATCATGCACTGATCACGTGACTGATCATGCACTGATCACGTGACTGATCATGCACTGATCACGTGACTGATCATGCACTGATCACGTGATTGATCATGCACTGATCACGTGGCTGATCATGCACTGATCACGTGGCTGATCATGCACTGATCACGTGACTGATCATGCACTGATCACGTGACTGATCATGCACTGATCACGTGGCTATCATGCACTGATCACGTGGCTGATCATGCACTGATCACGTGACTGATCATGCACTGATCACGTGACTGATCATGCACTGATCACGTGACTGATCATGCACTGATCACGTGGCTATCATGCACTGATCACGTGGCTATCATGCACTGATCACGTGGCTGATCATGCACTGATCACGTGGCTGATCATGCACTGATCACGTGACTGATCATGCACTGATCACGTGGCTGATCATACACTGATCACGTAACTGATCATGCACTGATCAGTGGCTATCATGCACTGATCACGTGGCTGATCATGCAATGATCACGTAGCTACCATATACTGTCACGTGACTGATCATGCACTGATCACGTGGCTGATCATGCACTGATCACGTGACTGATCATGCACTGATCACGTGACTGATCATGCACTGATCACGTGGCTATCATGCACTGATCACGTGGCTGATCATGCACTGATCACGTAGCAACCATGTACTGGTCACGTGACTGATCATGCACTGATCACGTAATTGATCATGCACTGATCACGTGGCTGATCATGCACTGATCACGTGGCTGATCACACTGATCACGTGACTGATCATGCACTGATCACGTGGATATCATGCACTGATCACGTGGCTGATCATGCACTGATCACGTGCTGATCATGCACTGATCACGTGGCTGATCATGCACTGATCACGTGACTGATCATGCACTGATCACGTGACTGATCATGCACTGATCACGTGGCTGATCATGCACTGATCACGTGGCTATCATGCACTGATCACGTGCTGATCATGCACTGATCACGTGACTGATCATGCACTGATCACGTGACTGATCATGCACTGATCACGTGGCTGATCATGCACTGATCACGTGGCTGATCATGCACTGATCACGTGGCTGATCATGCACTGATCACGTGACTGATCATGCACTGATCACGTGGCTATCATGCACTGATCACGTGGCTGATCATGCACTGATCACGCAGCTATCATGTACTGATCACGTGACTGATCATGCACTGATCACGTAATGATCATGCACTGATCACGTGGCTGATCATGCACTGATCACGTGACTGATCATGCACTGATCACGTGACTGATCATGCACTGATCACGTGGCTATCATGCACTGATCACGTGGCTGATCATGCACTGATCACGTGCCTGATCATGCACTGATCACATGACTGATCATGCACTGATCACGTGACTGATCATGCACTGATCACGTGGCTATCATGCACTACTCACGTGGCTGATTATGCAATGATCATGTAGCTACCATGTACTGGTCACGTGACTGATCATGCACCCATCACGTGACTGATCATGCACTGATCACGTGGCTATCATGCACTGATCACGTGGCTGATCATGCACTGATCACGTGCCTGATCATGCACTGATCACGTGACTGATCATGCACTGATCACGTAGCATCATGCACTGATCACGTGTGTGATCATGCACTGATCACGTGGCTATCATGCACTGATCACGTGGCTATCATGCACTGATCACGTGGCTGATCATGCACTGATACCGTGACTGAGCATGGACTGATCACATGACTATCATGTAGTGATCAGATGACTTAATGGCGCTGATCATGTGACTGATCATGCGCTGATCATGTTTGCTATCATACACTGATCATGTGCCTCTGGAGGCAATAAACAAAGAGCTGAGTAGGCACGAATCAAACAGTCAGCAGGCAATAATCATGGAACTCAGCTGTGAGGAATCATGCTGCTCAGCTGGCAATAATCAAGCAGCTGAGCAGGCAGGAATTACACAGCACACCTGGCAATTGTCAAGCAGATGACAGGCAGGAATCATGCAGCTCAGCTGGCAATTGTCAAGCAGATGAGCAGACAGTAATCACGCAGCTCAGCAGGCCCTGATCACGTGACTGAGCATGCACTGTTCACGTGGCTGATCATGCACTGATCACGTAGCTACCATGCACTGATCACGTGATGATCATGCACTGATCACGTAACTGATCATGCACTGATCACGTGGCTGATCATGCACTGATCACGTGACTGATCATGCACTGATCACGTGACTGATCATGCACTGATCACGTGGCTATCATGCACTGATCACGTGGCTGATCATGCACTGATCACGTGGCTATCATGCACTGGTCACGTGACTGATCATGCACTGATCACGTAATTGATCATGCACTGATCACGTGGCTTATCATGCATTGATCATGTGACTGATCATGTGCTGATCATGTTTGGTGTCATACACTGATCATGTGCATCTGGAGGCAATGAACAAAGAGCTGAGTAGGCAGGAATCAGTCAGCAGGCTATAATCATGGAACTCATCTGTGAGAAATCATGCTGCTCAGCTGGCAATAATCAAGTAGATGAGCAGGCAGGAATTACGCAGCACAGGTGGCAATTGTCAAGCAGATGACAGGCAGGAATCGTGCAGCTCAGCTGGCAATTGTCAAGCAGATGAGCAGACAGTAATCACGCAGCTCAGCAGGCCCTGATCACGTGACTGAGCATGCACTGTTCACGTGGCTGATCACACACCTATCACGTGACTGATCATGCACTGATCACGTGGCTATCATGCACTGATCACGTGACTGATCATGCACTGATCACGTGGCTGTCATGCACTGATCACGTGGCTGATCATGCACTGATCACGTGGCTGATCATGCACTGATCACGTGACTGATCATGCACTGATCACGTGGCTATCATGCACTGATCACGTGGCTGATCATGCACTGATCACGTGACTGATCATGCACTGATCACGGGCTATCATGCACTGACACATGACTGACATGCACTGATCACGTGGATGATCATGCACTGATCACGTGACTGATCATGCACTGATCACGTGACTGATCATGCACTGATCACGTGGCTGATCATGCACTGATCACGTGGCTATCATGCACTGATCACGTGGCTGATCATGCACTGATCACGTATCTACCATGCACTGATCACGTGACTGATCATGCACTGATCACGTGGCTGATCATGCACTGATCACGTGACTGATCATGCACTGATCACGTGACTGATCATGCACTGATCACGTGGATATCATGCACTGATCACGTGGCTGATCATGCACTGATCACGTGTCTGATCATGCACTGATCACGTGGCTGATCATGCACTGATCACGTATCTGATCATGCACTGATCACGTGGCTATCATGCACTGATCACGTGGCTGATCATGCACTGATCACGTGGCTGATCACACACTGTCACGTGACTGATCATGCACTGATCACGTGGCACTCATGCACTGATCACGGGCTGATCATAACTGATCACGTACTGATCATGCACTGATCACGTGGCTATCATGCACTGATCACGTGGCTGATCATGCAATGATCACGTAGCTACCATGTACTGGTCACGTGACTGATCATACAACCATCACGTGACTGATCATGCACTGATCACGTGGCTATCATGCACTGATCACGTGACTGATCATGCACTGATCACGTCTATATCATGCACTGATCACGTGACTGCCATGCACTGATCACGTGGCTGATCATACACTGATCACGTGACTGATCATGCACTGATCACGTGGCTGATCATGCACTGATCACGTGGCTGATCATGTCTGATCACGACTGATCATGCACTGATCACGTGGCTATCATGCACTGATCACGTGGCTGATCATGCACTGATCACGTAGCTACCATGTACTGGTCACGTGACTGATCATGCACTGATCACGTAATTGATCATGCACTGATCACGTGACTGATCATGCACTGATCACGTGACTGATCATGCACTGATCACGTGACTGATCATGCACTGATCACGTGGCTATCATGCACTGATCACGTGGCTGATCATGCACTGATCACGTAGCTACCATGCACTGATCACGTGACTGATCATGCACTGATCACGTAATTGATCATGCACTGATCACGTGGCTGATCATGCACTGATCACGTGGCTGATCATGCACTGATCACGTGACTGATCATGCACTGATCACGTGACTGATCATGCACTGATCACGGGCTGATCATGCACTGATCACGTGGCTGATCATGCACTGATCACGTGACTGATCATGCACTGATCACGTGGCTGATCATGCACTGATCACGTGGCTATCATGCACTACTCACGTGGCTGATCATGCAATGATCATGTAGCTACCATGTACTGGTCACGTGACTGATCATACACCCATCAGGTGACTGATCATGCACTGATCACGTGGCTATCATGCACTGATCACGTGGCTGATCATGCACTGATCACGTGCCTGATCATGCACTGATCACGTGACTGATCATGCACTGATCACGTAGCTATCATGCACTGATCACGTGGCTGATCATGCACTGATCACGTGGCTATCATGCACTGATCACGTGGCTGATCATGCACTGATACCGTGACTGAGCATGGACTGATCACATGACTATCATGTAGTGATCACGTGACTTAATGGCGCTGATCATGTGACTGATCATGCGCTGATCATGTTTGCTATCATACACTGATCATGTGCCTCTGGAGGCAATAAACAAAGAGCTGAGTAGGCACGAATCAGTCAGCAGGCAATAATCATGGAACTCAGCTGTGAGGAATCATGCTGCTCAGCTGGCAATAATCAAGCAGCTGAGCAGGCAGGAATTACGCAGCACAGCTGGCAATTGTCAAGCAGATGACAGGCAGGAATCGTGCAGCTCAGCTGGCAATTGTCAAGCAGATGAGCAGACAGTAATCACGCAGCTCAGCAGGCCCTGATCACGTGACTGAGCATGCACTGTTCACGTGGCTGATCATACACTGATCACGTGATTGATCATGCACTGATCACTTGGATATCATGCACTGATCACGTGGCTGATCATACACTGTTCACGTGTCTGACCATGCACTGATCACGTGGCTGATCATACACTGCTCACGTAACTGATCATGCACTGATCACGTGGCTATCATGCACTGATCACGTGGCTGATCATGCACTGATCACGTGGCTGATCATACACTGATCACGTGACTATCATGCACTGATCACGTGGCTGATCATACACTGATCACGTAACTGATCATGCACTGATCACGTGGCTATCATGCACTGATCACGTGGCTGATCATGCACTGATCACGTGGCTGATCATGCACTGTCACGTGACTATCATGCACTGATCACGTGGCACTCATGCACTGATCACGTGACTGATCATACACTGATCACGTGACTGATCATGCACTGATCACGTGGCTATCATGCACTGCTCACGTGGCTGATCATGCAATGATCACGTAGCTACCATGTACTGGTCACGTGACTGATCATGCACTGATCACGTAAATGATCATGCACTGATCACGTGACTGATCATGCACTGATCACGTGACTGATCATGCACTGATCACGTGGCTATCATGCACTGATCACGTGGCTGATCATGCACTGATCACGTAGCAACCATGCACTGATCACGTGACTGATCATGCACTGATCACGTAATTGATCATGCACTGATCATGCAATGATCATGTAGCTACATGCACTGATCACGTGACTGATCATGCACTGATCACGTGACTGATCATGCACTGATCACGTGGCTATCATGCACTGATCACGTGACTGATCATGCACTGATCACGTCTATATCATGCACTGATCACGTGACTGATCATGCACTGATCACGTGGCTGATCATGCACTGATCACGTGACTGATCATGCACTGATCACGTGGCTGATCATGCACTGATCACGGGCCATCATGCACTGATACCATGCACTGATCACGTGGCTGATCACACACTGATCACGTGACTGATCATGCACTGATCACGTGACTATCATGCACTGATCACGTGGCTATCATGCACTGATCACGTGGCTGATCATGCACTGATCACGTAGCTATCATGCACTGGTCACGTGACTGATCATGCACTGATCACGTGACTGATCATGCACTGATCACGTGGCTGATCATGCACTGATCACGTGGCTGATCATGCACTGATCACGTGACTGATCATGCACTGATCACGTGACTGATCATGCACTGATCACGTGGCTATCATGCACTGATCACGTGGATATCATGCACTGATCACGTGGCTGATCACACACTGATCACGTGACTGATCATGCACTGATCACGTGGCTATCATGCACTGATCACGTGGCTGATCATGCACTGATCACGTGGCTGATCATGCACTGATCACGTGACTGATCATGCACTGATCACGTGGCTGATCATGCACTGATCACGTGACTGATCATGCACTGATCACGTGACTGATCATGCACTGATCACGTGACTTCATGCACTGATCATGTGACTGATCATGCGCTGATCATGTTTGCTATCATACACTGATCATGTGCCTCTGGAGGCAATAAACAAAGAGCTGAGTAGGCACGAATCATACAGTCAGCAGGCAATAATCATGGAACTCAGGTGTGAGGAATCATGCTGCTCAGCTGGCAATAATCAAGCAGCTGAGCAGGCAGGAATTACGCAGCACAGCTGGCAATTGTCAAGCAGATGACAGGCAGGAATCGTGCAGCTCAGCTGGCAATTGTCAAGCAGATGAGCAGACAGTAATCACGCAGCTCAGCAGGCCCTGATCACGTGACTGAGCATGCACTGTTCACGTGGCTGATCATACACTGATCACGTGACTGATCATGCACTGATCACGTGGCTATCATGCACTGATCACGTGGCTGATCATGCACTGATCACGTGGCTGATCATGCACTGATCACGTGACTGATCATGCACTGATCACGTAATGATCATGCACTGATCACGTGACTGATCATGCACTGATCACGTGACTGATCATGCACTGATCACGTGGCTATCATGCACTGATCACGTGGCTATCATGCACTGATCACGTAGCAACCATGCACTGATCACGTGACTGATCATGCACTGATCACGTAACTGATCATGCACTGATCACGTGGCTGATCATGCACTGATCACGTGGCTGATCACACATGATCACGTGACTGATCATGCACTGATCACGTGGCTGATCATGCACTGATCACGTGGCTGATCATGCACTGATCACGTGGCTATCATGCACTGATCACGTGGCTGATCATGCAATGATCACGTAGCTACCATGTACTGGTCACGTGACTGATCATGCACTGATCACGTAATTGATCATGCACTGATCACGTGGCTCATCATGCACTGATCACGTGGCTGATCACACACGATCACGTGACTGATCATGCACTGATCACGTGACTGATCATGCACTGATCACGTGGCTATCATGCACTGATCACGTGGATATCATGCACTGATCACGTGGCTGATCACACACTGATCACGTGACTGATCATGCACTGATCACGTGGCTATCATGCACTGATCACGTGGCTGATCATGCACTGATCACGTGGCTGATCATGCACTGATCACGTGATGATCATGCACTGATCACGTGGGATCATGCACTGATCACGTGGCTGATCATGCACTGATCACGTGACTGATCATGCACTGATCACGTGGCTATCATGCACTGATCACGTGGCTGATCATGCACTGATCACGTAGCTATCATGCACTGATCACGTGACTGATCATGCACTGATCACGTGAATGATCATGCACTGATCACGTGACTGATCATGCACTGATCACGTGACTGATCATGCACTGATCACGTGGCTGATCATGCACTGATCACGTGGCTGATCATGCACTGATCACGTGGCTGATCATGCACTGATCACGTGGCTGATCATGCACTGATCACGTGACTGATCATGCACTGATCACGTGACTGATCATGCACTGATCACGTGGCTATCATGCACTGATCACGTGGCTGATCATGCACTGATCACGTGACTGATCATGCACTGATCACGTGACTGATCATGCACTGATCACGTGACTGATCATGCACTGATCACGTGGCTATCATGCACTGATCACGTGGCTATCATGCACTGATCACGTGGCTGATCATGCACTGATCACGTGGCTGATCATGCACTGATCACGTGACTGATCATGCACTGATCACGTGGCTGATCATACACTGATCACGTGACTGATCATGCACTGATCAGTGGCTATCATGCACTGATCACGTGGCTGATCATGCAATGATCACGTAGCTACCATATACTGTCACGTGACTGATCATGCACTGATCACGTAAATGATCATGCACTGATCACGTAACTGATCATGCACTGATCACGTGACTGATCATGCACTGATCACGTGGCTATCATGCACTGATCACGTGGCTGATCATGCAATGATCACGTAGCAACCATGTACTGGTCACGTGACTGATCATGCACTGATCACGTAATTGATCATGCACTGATCACGTGGCTGATCATGCACTGATCACGTGGCTGATCACACATGATCACGTGACTGATCATGCACTGATCACGTGGATATCATGCACTGATCACGTGGCTGATCATGCACTGATCACGTGACTGATCATGCACTGATCACGTGGCTGATCATGCACTGATCACGTGACTGATCATGCACTGATCACGTGACTGATCATGCACTGATCACGTGGCTGATCATGCACTGATCACGTGGCTATCATGCACTGATCACGTGGCTGATCATGCACTGATCACGTGACTGATCATGCACTGATCACGTGACTGATCATGCACTGATCACGTGACTGATCATGCACTGATCACGTGGCTGATCATGCACTGATCACGTGGCTGATCATGCACTGATCACGTGACTGATCATGCACTGATCACGTGGCTATCATGCACTGATCACGTGGCTGATCATGCACTGATCACGCAGCTACCATGCACTGATCACGTGACTGATCATGCACTGATCACGTAATTGATCATGCACTGATCATTTGGCTGATCATGCACTGATCACGTGGCTGATCATGCACTGATCACGTGACTGATCATGCACTGATCACGTGGCTATCATGCACTGATCACATGGCTGGTCATACACTGATCACGTGCCTGGTCATGCACTGATCACATGACTGATCATGCACTAATCATGTAACTGATCATGCACTGATCACGTGGCTATCATGCACTACTCACCTGGCTGATTATGCAATGATCATGTAGCTACCATGTACCGGTCACGTGACTGATCATACACCCATCAGGTGACTGATCATGCACTGATCACGTGGCTATCATGCACTGTTCACGTGGCTGATCATACACTGATCACCTGCCTGGTCATGCACAGATCACGTGACTAATCATGAACTGATCACGTAGCATCATTCACTGATCACCTGTGTGATCATGCACTGATCACGTGGCTATCATGCACTGATCACGTGGCTATCATGCACTGATCACGTGGCTGATCATGCACTGATACCGTGACTGAGCATGGACTGATCACATGACTATCATGTAGTGATCACGTGACTTAATGGCGCTGACCATGTGACTGATCATGCGCTGAGCATGTTTGCTATCATACACTGATCATGTGCCTCTGGAGGCAATAAACAAAGAGCTGAGTAGGCACGAATCAAACAGTCAGCAGGCAATAATCATGGAACTCAGCTGTGAGGAATCATGCTGCTCAGCTGGCAATAATCAAGCAGCTGAGCAGGCAGGAATTACACAGCACACCTGGCAATTGTCAAGCAGATGACAGGCAGGAATCATGCAGCTCAGCTGGCAATTGTCAAGCAGATGAGCAGACAGTAATCACGCAGCTCAACAGGCCCTGATCACGTGACTGAGCATGCACTGTTCACGTGGCTGATCATGCAATGATCACGTAGCTACCATGTACTGGTCACGTGACTGATCATGCACTGATCACGTAATTGATCATGCACTGATCACGTGGCTGATCATGCACTGAACACGTGACTGATCATGCACTGATCACGTGATTGATCATGCACTGATCATGTGGCTATCATGCACTGATCACGTGGCTGATCATGCAGTGATCACGCAGCTACCATGTACTGGTCACATGACTGATCATGCACTAATCACGTAATTGCTCATGCACTGATCACCTGGCTTATCATGCATTCATCATGTGACTGATCATGTGCTGATCATGTTTGGTGTCACACACTGATCATGTGCATCTGAAGGCAATGAACAAAAAGCTGAGTAGGCAGGAATCAGTCAGCAGGCTATAATCATGGAACTCAGCTGTGAGAAATCATGCTGCTCAGCTGGCAATAATCAAGTAGATGAGCAGGCAGGGATTACGCAGCACAGGTGGCAATTGTCAAGCAGATGACAGGCAGGAATCGTGCAGCTCAGCTGGCAATTGTCAAGCAGATGAGCAGACAGTAATCACGCGGCTCAGCAGGCCCTGATCACGTGACTGAGCATGCACTGTTCACGTCGCTGATCACACACTATCACGTGAATGATCATGCACTGATCACGTGGCTCTCATGCACTGATCACGTGATTGCGCATGCACTGATCACGTAATTGTATGCACTGTTAACGTGGCTGTCATTCACTGATCACGTGGCTAATCATGCACTGATCATGTGACTGATCATGCACTGATCACGTAGCTATCTTGCACTGATCACTTGGCTGATCATACACTCATCACGGGACTGATCGTGCACTGATTACGGCGCTATCATGCATTGACTACATGACTCCACATGCACTGATCACGTGGATGATCATGCACTGATCACGTGACTGACCATGCACTGATCACATGACTGATTATGCACTGATCACGTGGCTGATCATGCACTGATCACGTGGCTATCATGCACTGATCACATGGCTGGTCATACACTGATCACGTGCCTGGTCATGCACAGATTACATGACTGATCATGCACTAATCATGTAACTGATCATGCACTGATCACGTGGCTATCATGCACTACTCACCTGGCTGATTATGCAATGATCATGTAGCTACCATGTACCGGTCACGTGACTGATCATACACCCATCAGGTGACTGATCATGCACTGATCACGTGGCTATCATGCACTGTTCACGTGGCTGATCATACACTGATCACCTGCCTGGTCATGCACAGATCACGTGACTAATCATGAACTGATCACGTAGCAGTCATTCACTGATCACCTGTGTGATCATGCACTGATCACGTGGCTATCATGCAATGATCACGTGGCTATCATGCCCTGATCACGTGGCTGATCATGCACTGATACCGTGACTGAGCATGGACTGATCACATGACTATCATGTAGTGATCACGTGACTTAATGGCGCTGACCATGTGACTGATCATGCGCTGAGCATGTTTGCTATCAAACACTGATCATGTGCCTCTGGAGGCAATAAACAAAGAGCTGAGTAGGCACGAATCAAACAGTCAGCAGGCAATAATCATGGAACTCAGCTGTGAGGAATCATGCTGCTCAGCTGGCAATAATCAAGCAGCTGAGCAGGCAGGAATTACACAGCACACCTGGCAATTGTCAAGCAGATGACAGGCAGGAATCATGCAGCTCAGCTGGCAATTGTCAAGCAGATGAGCAGACAGTAATCACGCAGCTCAACAGGCCCTGATCACGTGACTGAGCATGCACTGTTCACGTGGCTGATCATGCAATGATCACGTAGCTACCATGTACTGGTCCCGTGAGTGATCATGCACTGATCACGTAATTGATCATGCACTGATCACGTGGCTGATCATGCACTGAACACGTGACTGATCATGCACTGATCACGTGATTGATCATGCACTGATCATGTGGCTATCATGCACTGCTCACGTGGCTGATCATGCAGTGATCACGCAGCTACCATGTACTGGTCACATGACTGATCATGCACTAATCACGTAATTGCTCATGCACTGATCACCTGGCTTATCATGCATTCATCATGTGACTGATCATGTGCTGATCATGTTTGGTGTCACACACTGATCATGTGCATCTGAAGGCAATGAACAAAAAGCTGAGTAGGCAGGAATCAGTCAGCAGGCTATAATCATGGAACTCAGCTGTGAGAAATCATGCTGCTCAGCTGGCAATAATCAAGTAGATGAGCAGGCAGGGATTACGCAGCACAGGTGGCAATTGTCAAGGAGATGACAGGCAGGAATCGTGCAGCTCAGCTGGCAATTGTCAAGCAGATGAGCAGACAGTAATCACGCGGCTCAGCAGGCCCTGATCACGTGACTGAGCATGCACTGTTCACGTCGCTGATCACACACCTATCACGTGAATGATCATGCACTGATCACGTGGCTCTCATGCACTGATCACGTGATTGCGCATGCACTGATCACGTAATTGTATGCACTGTTAACGTGGCTGTCATTCACTGATCACGTGGCTAATCATGCACTGATCATGTGACTGATCATGCACTGATCACGTAGCTATCTTGCACTGATCACTTGGCTGATCATACACTCATCACGGGACTGATCGTGCACTGATTACGGCGCTATCATGCATTGACTACATGACTCCACATGCACTGATCACGTGGATGATCATGCACTGATCACGTGACTGACCATGCACTGATCACATGACTGATTATGCACTGATCACGTGGCTGATCATGCACTGATCACGTGGCTATCATGCACTGCTCACGTGGCTGATCATGCAATGATCACGTATCTACCATGTACTGGTCACGTGACTGATTATGCACTGATCACGTGGCTGATCATGCACTGATCACGTGACTGATCATGCACTGTTCACGAGACTCATCATGCACTGACCACGTGGATATCATGCAATGATCACGTGTTTGATCATACACTGTTCACGTGTCTGACCATGCACTGCTCACGTGGCTGATCATACACTGTTCACGTATCTGATCATGCACTGATCACGTGGATATCATGCACTGATCACGTGGCTGAACATGCACTGTTCATGTGGCTTACCACACACCTGTCACGTGACTGATCATGTGCTGATCACGTGGCACTCATGCACTGATCACAGGGCTGATCATAATCTGCGCACGTATTTGATCATGCACACATCACTTGGCTATCATGCACTACTCACGTGGCTGATCATGCAATGATCATGTAGCTACCATGTACCGGTCACGTGACTGACCATACAACCATCAGGTGACTGATCATGCACTGATCACGTGGCTATCATGCACTGATCACGAGACTGATCATGCACTGATCACGTCTATATCATGCACTGATCACATGACTGCCAATGCACTGATCACGTGGATGTTCATACACTGATCATGTGACAGATCATGCAGTGATCACGTGGCGATCATGCACTGATCAAGTGCCTGATCATAGTCTGCTCCCGAAACTGATCATGCACTGATCACGTGGCTATCATGCACTGCTCACGTGGCTGATCATGCAATGATCACGTAGCTCCCATGTACTGGTCACCTGAGTGATCATGCACCTATCACGTAATTGATCATGCACTGATCAGGTGACTTATCATGCACTGTTCACGTGACTGGTCATGCACTGATCACGTGACGGATCATGCACTGATCTCGTGGCTATCATGGGCGGCTCACGTGGCTGATCATGCAATGATCACCTAGCTACCATGTACTGGTCACGTGACTGATCATGCACTGATCACGTAATTGATCATGCACTGATCATGTGGCTGATCATGTACTGATCACGTGGCTGTTCATACACTGGTCACGTGACTGAACATGCACTGATCACGTGACGGATCATGCACTGATCACGGGACTGATCATGCACTGATCACTTGGCTGGTCATACACTGATCACGTGACTGATCATGCACTGATCACGTGGCTGATCATGCACTGATCACGTGGCTATCATGCACTACTCACGTGGCTGATCATGCAATGATCATGTAGCTACCATGTACCGGTCACGTGTCTGATCATACACCCATCAGGTGACTGATCATGCACTGATCACGTGGCTATCATGCACTGTTCATGTGGCTGATGATACACTGATCACCTGCCTGGTCATGCACAGATCACGTGACTAATCATGAACTGATTACGTAGCTATCATGCACTGATCACCTGGCTGATCATGCTCTGATCACGTGGCTATCATGCAATGATCACGTGGCTGATCATGCATTGATACCGTGACTGAGCATGAACTGATCACATGACTATCATGTAGTGATCACGTGACTTAATGGTGCTGATCATGTGACTGATCATGCGCTGATCATGTTTGCTATCATACACTGATCATGTGGCTCTGGAGGCAATAAAAAAAGAGCTGAGTAGGCAGGAATCAGCCAGCAGGCTATAATCATGGAACTCAGCTGTGAGGAATCATGCTGCTCAGCTGGCAATAACCAAGCAGCTGAGCAGGCAGGAATTACGCAGCACAGCTGGCAATTGTCAAGCATATGACAGGCAGGAATCGTGCAGCTCAGCTGGAATTGTCAAGAAAATCAGCAGACAGTAATCACGCAGCTCAGCAGGACCTGACCACGTGATTGAGCATGCACTGTTCACATGGCTGATCATATACTGATCACGTGATTGATCATGCACTGATCACTTGGATATCATGCAGTGATCACGTGGCTGATCATACAGTGTTCACGTGTCTGACCATGCACTGATCAGGTGGCTTATCATACACTGCTCACGTAACTGATCATGCACTGATCACGTGGCTATCATGCACTGATCACGTGGATATCATGCACTGATCACGTGGCTGATCATACACTGTTCATGTGTCTATCATTCATTGATCACGTGGCTGATCATACACTGCTCACGTAACTGATCATGCACTGATCACGTGGCTATCATGCACTGATCACGTGGCTGAACATGCACTGTTCACGTGGCTGATCACACACCTGTCACGTGACATAACATGCACTGATCACGTGGCACTCATGGTCTGATCATGTGACTGATCACACTCTGCTCACGTAACTGATCATGCACACATCATGTGGCTATCATGCACTGATCACGTGGCTCGTCATGGAATGATCAGATAGCTTCCATATTCTGGTCACGTGACTGATCATGCACAGATCATGTAAATGATCATGCACTGTTCACGTGACTGATCATATACTGATCACATGACTGATCATGCACTGATCACGTGGCTATCATGCTCTGCTCACGTGGCTGATCATGCAACGATCACGTAGCAACCATGTACTGGTCACGTGACTGATCATGCACAGATCAAGTAATTGATCCTGCATTGATCACGTGGCTCTCATGCACTGATCACGTGGCTGATCATGCACTGATCACGTGGATATCATGCACTGATCACGTCGCTATCATGCACTGCATCATGCACTGATCACGTTGCTGATCACACACGTATCACGTGACTGATCATGCACTGATCACGTGACAATCATGCACTGATCACGTGGCTGATCATGCAATGATCACGTTGCTACCATGTACTGGTCAATGACTGATCATGCACTGATCACGTGACAATCACGCACTGATCACGTGGCTATCATGCACTGATCACGTGGCTGATCATGCAATGATCACGTAGCTACCATGTACTGGTCACGTGACTGATCATGCACTGATCACATAATTGATCCTGCACTGATCACGTGGCTCATCACGCAATGATCACGTGGCTGATCATGCACTGATCACGTGGCTCATCATGCACTGATCACGTGGATGATCATACACTGATCACGTGACTGATCATGCACTGATCACGTGGCTATCATGCACTGCTCACGTGGCTGATCATAAATGATCACGCAGCTACGATGTACTAGTGAAATGATTGATCATGTACAGATCACGTGACTAATCATGAATTGATCACGTGGCTATCCTGCACTGATCACGTGGATATCATGCACTGATCACGTGGCTGATCAAACACGTATCACGTGACTGATCATGAAATGATCACGTGACTTACCATGCACTGATCACGTGACTGATCATCCACTGATCACGTCTATATCATGCACTGTTCACATGACTGCCCATGCCCTGATCACGTGTATGATCATACACTGATCATGTGACAGATCATGCAGTGATCACGTGGCTATCATGCACTGATCAAGTGGCTGATCATACTCTGCTCCCGAAACTGATCATGCACTGATCACGTGGCTATCATGCACTGCTCACGTGGCTGATCATGTAATGATCACGTAGCTACCATGTACTGGTCACGTGACTGATCATGCACTGATCACGTAATTGATCATGCACTGATCATGTGGCTGATCATGCACTGATCACTTGGCTGATCATACACTTATCACGTGACTGATCGTGAACTGATCACGTGAGTGATCATGCACTGATCACATGGCTATCATGCACTGATCACTTGGCTGGTCATACACTGATCACATGCCTGGTCATGCACTGATCCCGTGGCTGATCATGCACTGATCACGTGACTGATCAAGCCTTGATCATGTGGCTGATCATCCACTGAACAGTTGGCTATCATGCACTGATTACCTGGCTGATCATACACTGATCATGTGACTGATAATGCACTGATCATCTGGCTATCATGCACTCATTACCTGGCCATCGTGCACTGATCTCGTGGTTGATCATACACTGATCACGAGACTGATCATGCACTGATCGCGTCTATATAATGCAGTGATCACATGACTGCCCATGCACTGATCACGTGGATGATCATACACTGATCATGTGACAGATCATGCAGTGATCACGTTTCCATCATGCACTGATCAAGTGGCTGATCATACTCTGCTCCCGAAATTGATCATGCACTGATCACGGGACTGATTATGCACTGATCACTTGACTGGTCATGCACTGTTCACGTGGCTGATCATGCAATGATCACGTAGCTACCATGTACTGGTCACGTGACTGATCATGCACTGATCATGTGGCTGATCATGCACTGATCACGTGGCTGATCATACACTGATCACGTGACTGATCGTGAACTGATCACGTGACTGATCATGCACTGATCACGTGGCTTTCATTCACTGATCACTTGGCTGGTCATACACTGATCACGTGCCTGGTCATGCACTGATCACGTGGCTGATCATGCACTGATCACGTGACTGATCAAGCCTTGATCATGTGGCTGATCATGCACTGCTCACGTGGCTATCATGCACTGCTCACGTGGCTGATCATGGAGTGTTTAAGCAGCTACCATGTACTGGTCACATGACTGATGATGCACTGATCACATGACTGATCATGAACTGATCACTTGGCTATCATGCAGTACTCACGTGGCTGATCATGCAATGATCATGTAGCTACCATGTACCGGTCACGTGACTGACCATACAACCATCAGGTGACTGATCATGCACTGATCACGTGGCTATCATGCACTGATCACGTGACTGCGCATGCACTGATGACGTGGCTGTTCGGGCACTGATCACGTGTTTATCAGGCAGTGATCAGTGACTGACAGGCGCTGATCAGGGGACTGTGCACGCACTGATCAGGTGGCTGATCAGGAACTGACCACCTGACTGCGCATGCAGTGATCACGTGGCTGGTCGTTCACTGATCACGTGTTTATCCTACGGTGATCACGTGACTGAGAGGCGCTGATCACGTGACTGTGCCGTCAGTGATCACGTGGCTGAGCAGGCACTGATATCGTGACTGAGCATGCACTGATCATGTGCCGGGAGCCGGGGAGGCATTCCACTCTGGACAAAGGTCATGAGGAAGGAGTCTCGGCATACGCAAATGCGGGATCGAGCCTCAGGAGTCCACCCGGATATTCTCGAGCATCTCCCCCCCAAAAAACAGAGTCTGCCTACTGTATTGCTTTTGCTCTCACCTCTGATTTCACTGGGGGCTGTCCCCCACCACCATCTCGCTCTCTCTGTCAAAGAGGTAACTTACAGCTCCAATTCATCAAGTTCCTTGTCATTCTTCCCTTTAACTTCCAGCTGAGTCTCCATCTGGAGCGTGGAACCCACCACGCTTCCTAATTAGGCCTGGGCTGCTAAGACCCACTCGAGAAGGTGTCTAGGGTGAGGCACCTTTCTCCATTCGAGAGGGCGCCTGCGGCCTACGTAAGTGGTGCAAACTTCTTGTCTTGAAGTTTGATTGGTCTTCCGCGTAAACCAAGCTCCTCAGTCTCTTTTCTCCACCGAATTTTCCTACTGAGCTCTCCTCATACTATTATTCTTGACATCTCTGATTAGCATATAAAGAGTCGCCTAGGCCATCTCTCCTTCGAATACCCTGGATCAGTTGGGGCTGGTCCCCGGCAGGTGGCGCCCGAACAGGGACCTCAGGAGGCGATAGTCAAAGAGCTGAGCAGACACGAACCACGCAATCAGCAGGCAATAAGCATGGAGCTCAGCAGTGACGAATCATGCTGCTCAACTGGCAATGATCAAGCACGTGACCAGGCAGGAATCACGCAGCTCAGCTGGCAATTGTCAAGCAGATGAGCCGACAGGAATCACGCAGCTCAGATGGCAATTGTCATGCAGATGAGCCGGCAGGAATCACGCAGCTCAGCAGGCCCTGATCACGTGACTCTGCAGGCACTGATCACGTGGCTGATCAAGTACAGATCACGTGACTGAGCATGCACTGATCACGTGGCTATCATGCACTGATCACGTGACTGCGCATGCACTGATCACGTGATTGCGCATGCACTGATGACGTGGCTGTTCGGGCACTGATCACGTGTTTATCAGGCAGTGATCAGTGACTGAAAGGCGCTGATCAGGGGACTGTGCACGCACTGATCAGGTGGCTGATGAGGAACTGACCACATGACTGCGCATGCAGTGATCACGTGGCTGGTCGTTCACTGATCACGTGTTTATCATACGGTGATCACGTGACTGAGAGGCGCTGATCACGTGACTGTGCCGTCAGTGATCACGTGGCTGAGCAGGCACTGATATCGTGACTGAGCATGCACTGATCATGTGCCGGGACCCGGGGAGGCCTTCCACTCTGGACAAAGGTCATGAGGAAGGAGGCTCGGCATACCCAAATGCGGGATCGAGCCTCAGGAGTCCACCCGGATATTCTCGAGCATCTCCCCCCAAAAAAACCAGAGTCTGCCTACTGTATTGCTTTTGCTCTCACCTCTGATTTCACTGGGGGCTGTCCCCCACCACCATCTCGCTCTCTCTGTCAAAGAGTTAACTTACAGCTCCAATTCATAAAGTTGCTTGTCATTCTTCCCTTTAACTTCCAGCTGAGTCTCCATCTGGAGCGCGGAACCCACCACGCTTACTAATTATGCCTGGGCTGCTAAGACCCACTCGAGAAGGTGTCTAGGGTGAGGCACCTTTCGCTACTCGGGAGGGCGCCCGCGGCCTACGTAAGTGGTGCAAACTTCTTGTCTTGAAGTTTGATTGGTCTTCCGCGTAAACCAAGCTACTCAGTCTCTTTTCTCCACCGAATTTTCCTACTGAGCTCTCCTCATACTATTATTCTTGACATCTCTGATTAGCATATAAAGAGTCGCCTAGGCCATCTCTCCTTCGAATACCCTGGATCAGTTGGGGCTGGTCCCCGGCAGGTGGCGACCGAACAGGGACCTCAGGAGGCAATACTCAAAGAGCTGAGCATACACGAACCACGCAATCAGCAGGCAATAAGCATGGAGCTCAGCAGTGACGAATCATGCTGCTCAACTGGCAATAATCAAGCACGTGACCAGGCAGGAATCACGCAGCTCAGCTGGCAATTGTCAAGCAGATGAGCCGACAGGAATCACGCAGCTCAGATGGCAATTGTCATGCAGATGAGCCGGCAGGAATCACGCAGCTCAGCAGGCCCTGATCAAGTGACTCTGCAGGCACTGATCACGTGGCTGATCAAGTCCAGATCACGTGACTGAGCATGCACTGATCAAGTGGCTATCATGCACTGATCACGTGTTTATCAGGCAATGATCAGTGGCTGACAGGCGCTGATCATGGGACTGTGCACGCACTGATCACGTGGCTATCATGCACTGATCACGTGACTGCGCATGCACTGATGACGTGGCTGTTCGGGCACTGATCACGTGTTTATCAGGCAGTGATCAGTGACTGACAGGCGCTGATCAGGGGACTGTGCACGCACTGATCAGGTGGCTGATCAGGAACTGACCACCTGACTGCGCATGCAGTGATCACGTGGCTGGTCGTTCACTGATCACGTGTTTATCCTACGGTGATCACGTGACTGAGAGGCGCTGATCACGTGACTGTGCCGTCAGTGATCACGTGGCTGAGCAGGCACTGATATCGTGACTGAGCATGCACTGATCATGTGCCGGGACCCGGGGAGGCATTCCACTCTGGACAAAGGTCATGAGGAAGGAGGCTCGGCATACGCAAATGCGGGATCGAGCCTCAGGAGTCCACCCGGATATTCTCGAGCATCTCCCCCCAAAAAAACAGAGTCTGCCTACTGTATTGCTTTTGCTCTCACCTCTGATTTCACTGGGGGCTGTCCCCCACCACCATCTCGCTCTCTCTGTCAAAGAGTTAACTTACAGCTCCAATTCATAAAGTTCCTTGTCATTCTTCCCTTTAACGTCCAGCTGAGTCTCCATCTGGAGCGTGGAACCCACCACGCTTACTAATTATGCCAGGGCTGCTAAGACCCACTCGAGAAGGTGTCTAGGGTGAGGCACCTTTCGCTATTCGAGAGGGCGCCTGCGGCCTACGTAATTGGTGCAAACTTCTTGTCTTGAAGTTTGATTGGTCTTCCGCGTAAACCAAGCTACTCAGTCTCTTTTCTCCACCGAATTTTCCTACTGAGCTCTCCTCATACTATTATTCTTGACATCTCAGATTGGCATATAAATAGTCGCCTAGGCCATTTCTCCTTCGAATACCCTGGATCAGTTGGGGCTGGTCCCCGGCAGGTGGCGACCGAACAGGGACCTCAGGAGGCGATACTCAAAGAGCTGAGCAGACACGAACCACGCAATCAGCAGGCAATAAGCATGGAGCTCAGCAGTGACGAATCATGCTGCTCAACTGGCAATAATCAAGCACGTGACCAGGCAGGAATCACGCAGCTCAGCTGGCAATTGTCAAGCAGATGAGCGGACAGGAATCACGCAGCTCAGATGGCAATTGTCATGCAGATGAGCCAGCAGGAATCACGCAGCTCAGCAGGCCCTGATCACGTGACTCTGCAGGCACTGATCACGTGGCTGATCCAGTACAGATCACGTGACTGAGCATGCACTGATCACGTGGCTATCATGCACTGATGACGTGACTGCGCATGCACTGATGACGTGGCTGACCAGGCACTGATCACATGGCTCATCATGCACTGATCACGTGTTTCTCAGGCAATGATCAGTGCCTGACAGGCGCTGATCATGGGACTGTGCACGCACTGATCACGTGGCTATCATGCACTGATCACGTGACTGCGCATGCACTGATCATGTGCCGGGAGCCGGGGAGGCATTCCACTCTGGACAAAGGTCATGAGGAAGGAGGCTCGGCATACGAAAATGCGGGATCGAGCCTCAGGAGTCCACCCGGATATTCTCGAGCATCTCCCCCCCAAAAAACCAGAGTCTGCCTACTGTATTGCTTTGTGCTCTCACCTCTGATTTCACTGGGGGCTGTCCCCCACCACCATCTCGCTCTCTCTGTCAAAGAGTTAACTTACAGCTCCAATTCATAAAGTTCCTTGTCATTCTTCCCTTTAACTACCAGCTGAGTCTCCATCTGGAGCGCTTACCACACCACGCTTCCTAATTATGCCTGGGCTGCTAAGACCCACTCGAGAAGGTGTCTCGGGTGAGGCACCTTTCGCATTTCGAGAGGGCGCCTGCGGCCTATGTAAGTGGTGCAAACTTCTTGTCTTGAAGTTTGATTGGTCTTCCGCGTAAACCAATCTACTCAGTCTCTTTTCTCCACCGAATTTTCCTACTGAGCTCTCCTCATACTATTATTCTTGACATCTCTGATTAGCATATTAAGAGTCGCCTAGGCCATCTCTCCTTCGAATACCCTGGATCAGTTGGGGCTGGTCCCCGGCAGGTGGCGACCGAACAGGGACCTCAGGAGGCAATACTCAAAGAGCTGAGCGGACACGAACCAGGCAATCAGCAGGCAATAAGCATGGAGCTCAGCAGTGACGAATCATGCTGCTCAACTGGCAATAATCAAGCAAGTGACCAGGCAGGAATCACGCAGCTCAGCTGGCAATTGTCAAGCAGATGAGCCGGCAGGAATCACGCAGCTCAGATGGCAATTGTCATGCAGATGAGCCGGCAGGAATCACGCAGCTCAGCAGGCCCTGATCACGTGACTCTGCAGGCACTGATCACGTGGCTGATCAAGTCCAGATCACGTGACTGAGCATGCACTGATCACGTGGCTATCATGCACTGATGACGTGACTGCGCATGCACTGATGACGTGGCTGATCGGGCACTGATCACATGGCTCATCATGCGCTGATCACGTGTTTATCAGGCAATGATCAGTGACGGACAGGCGCTGATCATGGGACTGTGCACGCACTGATCACGTGGCTATCATGCACTGATCACGTGACTGCGCATGCACTGATGACGTGGCTGTTCGGGCACTGATCCCGTGTTTATCAGGCAGTGATCAGTGACTGACAGGCGCTGATCAGGGGACTGTGCACGCACTGATCAGGTGGCTGATTAGGAACTGATCACCTGACCGCACATGCAGTGATCAGGTGGCTGGTCGTTCACTGATCACGTGTTTATCATACGGTGATCACGTGACTGAGAGGCGCTGATCACGTGACTGTGCCGTCAGTGATCACGTGGCTGAGCAGGCACTGATATCGTGACTGAGCATGCACTAATCATGTGACGGGAGCCGGGGAGGCATTCCACTCTGGACAAAGGTCATGAGGAAGGAGGCTCGGCATACGCAAATGCGGGATCGAGCCTCAGGAGTCCACCCGGATATTCTCGAGCATCTCCCCCCCAAAAAAACCAGAGTCTGCCTACTGTATTGCTTTGTGCTCTCACCTCTGATTTCACTGGGGGCTGTCCCCCACCACCATCTCGCTCTCTCTGTCAAAGAGGTAACTTACAGCTCCAATTCATAAAGTTCCTTGTCATTCTTCCCTTTAACTTCCAGCTGAGTCTCCATCTGGAGCGCGGAACCCACCACGCTTACTAATTATGCCTGGGCTGCTAAGACCCACTCGAGGAGGTGTCTAGGGTGAGGCACCTTTCGCTGTTCCAGAGGGCGCCTGCGGGCTACGTAAGTGGTGCAAACTTCTTCTCTTGAAGTTTAATTGGTCTTCCACGTAAACCAAGGTCCTCAGTCTCTTTTCTCCACCGAATTTTCCTACTGAGCTCTCCTCATACTATTATTCTTGACATCTCTGATTAGCATATAAAGAGTCGCCTAGGCCATCTCTCCTTCGAATACCCTGGATCAGTTGGGGCTGGTCCCCGGCAGGTGGCGACCGAACAGGGACCTCAGGAGGCAATACTCAAAGAGCTGAGCAGACACGAACCACGCAATCAGTAGGCAATAAGCATGGAGCTCAGCAGTGACGAATCATGCTGCTCAACTGGCAATAATCAAGCACGTGACCAGGCAGGAATCCCGCAGCTCAGCTGGCAATTGTCAAGCAGATGAGCCGACAGGAATCACGCAGCTCAGATGGCAATTGTCATGCAGATGAGCCGGCAGGAATCACGCAGCTCAGCAGGCCCTGATCACGTGACTCTGCAGGCACTGATCACGTGGCTATCATGCACTGATGACGTGACTGCGCATGCACTGATGACGTGGCTGATCGGGCATTGATCACATGGCTCATCATGCACTGATCACGTGTTTATCAGGCAATGATCAGTGACTGACAGGCGCTGATCATCGGACTGTGCACGCACTGATCACGTGGCTATCATGCACTGATCACGTGACTGCGCATGCACTGATGACGTGGCTGTTCGGGCACTGATCACGTGTTTATCAGGCAGTGATCAGTGACTGACAGGCGCTGATCATGGGACTGTGCACGCACTGATCAGGTGGCTGATCAGGAACTGACCACCTGACCGAGCATGCAGTGATCACGTGGCTGGTCGTTCACTGATCACGTGTTTATCATACGGTGATTACGTGACTGAGAGGCGCTGATCACGTGACTGTGCCGTCAGGGATCAAGTGGCTGAGCAGGCACTGATATCGTGACTGAGCATGCACTGATCATGTGCCGGGAGCCGGGGAGGCATTCCACTCTGGACAAATGTCATGAGGAAGGAGGCTCGGCATACGCAAATGCGGGATCGAGCCTCAGGAGTCCACCCGGATATTCTCGAGCATCTCCCCCCCAAAAAACCAGAGTCTGCCTACTGTATTGCTTTGTGCTCTCACCTCTGATTTCACTGGGGGCTGTCCCCCACCACCATCTCGCTCTCTCTGTCAAAGAGTTAACTTACAGCTCCAATTCATAAAGTTCCTTGTCATTCTTCCCTTTAACTACCAGCTGAGTCTCCATCTGGAGCGCTTACCACACCACGCTTCCTAATTATGCCTGGGCTGCTAAGACCCACTCGAGAAGGTGTCTCGGGTGAGGCACCTTTCGCTATTCGAGAGGCGCCTGCGGCCTACGTAAGTGGAGCAAACTTCTTGTCTTGAAGTTTGATTGGTCTTCCGCGTAAACCAATCTACTCAGTCTCTTTTCTCCACCAAATTTTCCTACTGAGCTCTCCTCATACTATTATTCTTGACATCTCTGATTAGCATATTAAGAGTCGCCTAGGCCATCTCTCCTTCGAATACCCTGGATCAGTTGGGGCTGGTCCCCGGCAGGTGGCGACTGAACAGGGACCTCAGGAGGCAATACTCAAAGAGCTGAGCGGACACGAACCAGGCAATCAGCAGGCAATAAGCATGGAGCTCAGCAGTGACGAATCATGCTGCTCAACTGGCAATAATCAAGCAAGTGACCAGGCAGGAATCACGCAGCTCAGCTGGCAATTGTCAAGCAGATGAGCCGGCAGGAATCACGCAGCTCAGATGGCAATTGTCATGCAGATGAGCCGGCAGGAATCACGCAGCTCAGCAGGCCCTGATCACGTGACTCTGCAGGCACTGATCACGTGGCTGATCAAGTCCAGATCACGTGACTGAGCATGCACTGATCACGTGGCTATCATGCACTGATGACGTGACTGCGAATGCACTGATGACGGGGCTGATCGAGCACTGATCACATGACTCATCATGCACTGATCACGTGTTTATCAGGCAATGATCAGTGACTGACAGGCGCTGATCATGGGACTGTGCACGCACTGATCACGTGGCTATCATGCACTGATGACGTGACTGCGCATGCACTTATGATGTGGCTCATCGGGCACTGATCACATGGCTCATCATGCACTGATCACCTGTTTATCAGGCAATGATCAGTGACTGACAGGCGCTGATCATGGGACTGTGCACGCACTGATCACGTGGCTATCATGCACTGATCACGTGACTGCGCATGCACTGATGACGTGGCTGTTCGGCACTGATCACGTTTTATCAGGCAGTGATCAGTGACCGACAGGGGCTGATCAGGGGACTTTGCACGCACTGATCAGGTGGCTGATCAGGAACTGACCACCTGACCGCGCATGCAGTGATCACCTGGCTGGTCGTTCACTGATCACGTGTTTATCATACGGTGATCACGTGACTGAGAGGCGCTGATCACGTGACTGTGCCGTCAGTGATCACGTGGCTGAGCAGGCACTGATATCGTGACTGAGCATGCACTGATCATGTGCCGGGAGCCGGGGAGGCATTCCACTCTGGACAAAGGTCATGAGGAAGGAGGCTCGGCATACGCATGCGGGTTCGAGCCTCAGGAGTCCACCCGGATATTCTCGAGCATCTCCCCCCCAGAAAAACCAGAGTCTGCCTACTGTATTGCTTTGTGCTCTCACCTCTGATTTCACTGGGGGCTGTCCCCCACCACCATCTCACTCTCTCTGTCAAAGAGTTAACTTACAGCTCCAATTCATAAAGTTCCTTGTCATTCTTCCCTTTAACTTCCAGCTGAGTCTCCATCTGGAGCGCAGAACCACCAAGCTTACTAATTATGCCTGGGCTGCTAAGACCCACTCGAGAAGGTGTCTAGGGTGAGGCACCTTTCGCTATTCGAGAGGGCGCCTGCGGCCTACGTAAGTGGTGCAAACTTCTTGTCTTGAAGTTTGATTGGTCTTCCGCGTAAACCAAGCTACTCAGTCTCTTTTCTCCACTGCATTTTCCTACTGAGCTCTCCTCATACTATTATTCTTGACATCTCTGATTAGCATATAAAGAGTCGCCTAGGCCATCTCTCCTTCGAATACCCTGGATCAGTTGGGGCTGGTCCCCGGCAGGTGGCGACCGAACAGGGACCTCAGGAGGCAATACTCAAAGAGCTGAGCAGACACGAACCACGCAATCAGCAGGCAATAAGCATGGAGCTCAGCAGTGATGAATCATGCTGCTCAACTGGCAATAATCAAGCACGTGACCAGGCAGGAATCACGCAGCTCAGCTGGCAATTTTCAAGCAGATGAGCCGACAGGAATCACACAGCTCAGCAGGCGGTGATCACGTGACTCTGCAGGCACTGATCACGTGGCTGATCAAGTCCAGCTCACGAGACTGAGCAGGCACTGATCACGTGGCTATCATGCACTGATGACGTGACTGCGCATGCACTGATGACGTGGCTGATCAGGCACTGATCACATGGCCCATCATGCACTGATCACGTGTTTATCAGGCACTGATCAGTGACTGACAGGCGCTGATCATGGGACTGTGCACGCACTGATCACGTGGCTATCATGCACTGATCACGTGACTGCGCATGCACTGATTACGTGGCTGTTCGGGCACTGATCACGTGTTTATCAGGCAGTGATCAGTGACTGACAGGCGCTGATCAGGGGACTGTGCACGCACTGATCAGGTGGCTGATCAGGAACTGACCACCTGACCGCGCATGCAGTGATCACGTGGCTGGTCGTTCACTGATCACGTGTTTATCATACGGTGATCACGTGACTGAGAGGCGCTGATCACGTGACTGTGCCATCAGTGATCACGTGGCTGAGCAGGCACTGATATCGTGACTGAGCATGCACTGATCATGTGCCGGGAGCCGGGGAGGCATTCCACTCTGGACAAATGTCATGAGGAAGGAGGCTCGGAATACGCAAATTCGGGATCGAGCCTCAGGGGTCCACCCGGATATTCTCGAGCATCTCCCCCAAAAAAACCAGAGTCTGCCTACTGTATTGCTTTGTGCTCTCACCTCTGATTTCACTGGGGGCTGTCCCCCACCACCATCTCACTCTCTCTGTCAAAGAGTTAACTTACAGCTCCAATTCATAAAGTTCCTTGTCATTCTTCCCTTTAACTTCCAGCTGAGTCTCCATCTGGAGCGCGGAACCCACCACGCTTACTAATTATGCCTGGGCTGCTAAGACCCACTCGAGAAGGTGTCTAGGGTGAGGCACCTTTCGCTATTCGAGAGGGCGCCTGCGGCCTACGTAAGTGGTGCAAACTTCTTGTCTTGAAGTTTGATTGGTCTTCCGCGTAAACCAAGCTCCTCAGTCTCTTTTCTCCACCGAATTTTCCTACTGAGCTCTCCTCATACTATTATTCTTGACATCTCTGATTAGCATATAAAGAGTCGCCTAGGCCATATCTCCTTCGAATACCCTGGATCAGTTGGGGCTGGTCCCCGGCAGGTGGCGACCGAACAGGGACCTCAGGAGGCAATACTCAAAGAGCTGAGCAGACACGAACCATGCAATCAGCAGGCAATAAGCATGAAGCTCAGCAGTGAAGATTCATGCTGCTCAACTGGCAATAATCAAGCACGTGACCAGGCAGGAATCACGCAGCTCACCTGGCAATTTTCAAGCAGATGAGCCGACAGGAATCACGCAGCTCAGATGGCAATTGTCATGCAGATGAGCCGGCAGGAATCACGCAGCTCAGCAGGCCCTGATCACGTGACTCTGCAGGCACTGATCACGTGGCTGATCAAGTCCAGATCACGTGACTGAGCAGGCACTGATCACGGGACTGCGCATGCACTGATGACGTGGCTGATCGGGCACTGATCACATGGCTCATCATGCGCTGATCACGTGTTTATCAGGCAATGATCAGTGACGGACAGGCGCTGATCATGGGACTGTGCACGCACTGATCACGTGGCTATCATGCACTGATCACGTGACTGCGCATGCACTGATGACGTGGCTGTTCGGGCACTGATCACGTGTTTATCAGGCAGTGATCAGTGACTGACAGGCGCTGATCAGGGCACTGTGCACGCACTGATCAGGTGGCTGATTAGGAACTTACCACCTGACCGCACATGCAGTGATCACGTGGCTGGTCGTTCACTGATCACGTGTTTATCATACGGTGATCACGTGACTGAGAGGCGCTGATCACGTGACTGTGCCGTCAGTGATCACGTGGCTGAGCAGGCACTGATATCGTGACTGAGCATGCACTGATCATGTGCCGGGAGCCGGGGAGGCATTCCACTCTGGACAAAGGTCATGAGGAAGGAGGCTCGGCATATGCAAATGCGGGATCGAGCCTCAGGAGTCCACCCGGATATTCTCGAGCATCTCCCCCAAAAACCAGAGTCTGCCTACTGTATTGCTTTGTGCTCTCACCTCTGATTTCACTGGGGGCTGTCCCCCACCACCATCTCGCTCTCTCTGTCAAAGAGGTAACTTACAGCTCCAATTCATAAAGTTCCTTGTCATTCTTCCCTTTAACTTCCAGCTGAGTCTCCATCTGGAGCGCGGAACCCACCACGCTTACTAATTATGCCTGGGCTGCTAAGACCCACTCGAGAAGGTGTCTAGGGTGAGGCACCTTTCGCTATTCGAGAGGGCGCCTGCGGCCTACGTAAGTGGTGCAAACTTCTTGTCTTGAAGTTTGATTGGTCTTCCGCGTTAACCAAGCTACTCAGTCTCTTTTCTCCACCGAATTTTCCTACTGAGCTCTCCTCATACTATTATTCTTGACATCTCTGATTAGCATATAAAGAGTCGCCTAGGCCATCTCTCCTTCGAATACCCTGGATCAGTTGGGGCTGGTCCCCGGCAGGTGGCGACCGAACAGGGACCTCAGGAGGCAATACTCAAAGAGCTGAGCAGACACGAACCACGCAATCAGCAGGCAATAAGCATGGAGCTCAGCAGTGACGAATCCTGCTGCTCAACTGGCAATAATCAAGCACGTGACCAGGCAGGAATCACGCAGCTCAGCTGGCAATTGTCAAGCAGATGAGCCGACAGGAATCACGCAGCTCAGATGGCAATTGTCATGCAGATGAGCCGGCAGGAATCACGAAGCTCAGCAGGCCCTGATCACGTGACTCTGCAGGCACTGATCACGTGGCTGATCAAGTCCAGATCACGTGACTGAGCATGCACTGATCACGTGGCTATCATGCACTGATGACGTGACTGCGCATGCACTGATGACGTGGTGATCGGGCACTGATCACATGGCTCATCATGCACTGATCACGTGTTTCTCAGGCAATGATCAGTGACTGACAGGCGCTGATCTTGGGACTGTGCACGCACTGATCACGTGGCTATCATGCACTGATCACGTGACTGCGCATGCACTTATGACGTGGCTGTTCGGGCACTGATCACGTGTTAATCAGGCAGTGATCAGTGACTGACAGGGGCTGATCAGGGGACTTTGCACGCACTGATCAGGTGGCTGATCAGGAACTGACCACCTGACCGCGCATGCAGTGATCACGTGGCTGGTCGTTCACTGATCACGTGTTTATCATACGGTGATCACGTGACTGAGAAGCGCTGATCACGTGACTGTGCCGTCAGGGATCATGTGGCTGAGCAGGCATTGATATCGTGACTGAGCATGCACTGATCATGTGCCGGGAGCCGGGGAGGCATTCCACTCTGGACAAAGGTCATGAGGAAGGATGCTCGGCATACGCAAATGCGGGATCGAGCCTCAGGAGTCCACCCGGATATTCTCGAGCATCTCCCCCCCAAAAAAACCAGAGTCTGCCTACTGTATTGCTTTGTGCTCTCACCTCTGATTTCACTGGGGGCTGTCCCCCCACCACCATCTCGCTCTCTCTGTCAAAGAGTTAACTTACAGCTCCAATTCATAAAGTTCCTTGTCATTCTTCCCTTTAACTTCCAGCTGAGTCTCCATCTGGAGCGCGGAACCCACCACGCTTACTAATTATGCCTGTGCTGCTAAGACCCACTCGAGAAGGTGTCTAGGGTGACTCACCTTTCGCTATTCGAGAGGGCGCCTGTGGCCTACGTAAGTGGTGCAGAATTCTTGTCTTGAAGTTTGATTGGTCCTCCGCGTAAACCAAGCTACTCAATCTCTTTTCTCCACCGAATTTTCCTACTGAGCTCTCCTCATACTATTATTCTTGACATCTCTGATTAGCATATAAAGAGTCGCCTAGGCCATCTCTCCTTCGAATACCCTGGATCAGTTGGGGCTGGTCCCCGGCAGGTGGCGACCGAACAGGGACCTCAGGAGGCAATACTCAAAGAGCTGAGCAGACACGAACCACGCAATCAGCAGGCAATAAGCATGGAGCTCAGCAGTGACGAATCATGCTGCTCAACTGGCAATAATCAAGCACGTGACCAGGCAGGAATCACGCAGCTCAGCTGGCAATTGTCAAGCAGATGAGCCGACAGGAATCACGCAGCTCAGATGGCAATTGTCATGCAGATGAGCCGGCAGGAATCACGCAGCTCAGCAGGCCCTGATCACGTGACTCTGCAGGCACTGATCACGTGGCTATCATGCACTGATTACGTGACTGCGCATGCACTGATGACGTGGCTGATCGGGCATTGATCACATGGCTCATCATGCACTGATCACGTGTTTATCAGGCAATGATCAGTGACTGACAGGCGCTGATCATCGGACTGTGCACGCACTGATCACGTGGCTATCATGCACTGATCACGTGACTGCGCATGCACTGATGACGTGGCTGTTCGGGCACTGATCACGTGTTTATCAGGCAGTGATCAGTGACTGACAGGCGCTGATCAGGGGACTGTGCACGCACTGATCAGGTGGCTGATCAGGAACTGACCACCTGACCGCGCATGCAGTGATCACGTGGCTGGTCGTTCACTGATCACGTGTTTATCATACGGTGATTACGTGACTGAGAGGCGCTGATCACGTGACTGTGCCGTCAGGGATCAAGTGGCTGAGCAGGCACTGATATCGTGACTGAGCATGCACTGATCATGTGCCGGGAGCCGGGGAGGCATTCCACTCTGGACAAAGGTCATGAGGAAGGAGGCTCGGCATACGCAAATGCGGGATCGAGCCTCAGGAGTCCACCCGGATATTCTCGAGCATCTCCCCCCAAAAAACCAGAGTCTGCCTACTGTATTGCTTTGTGCTCTCACCTCTGATTTCACTGGGGGCTGTCCCCCACCACCATCTCGCTCTCTCTGTCAAAGAGTTAACTTACAGCTCCAATTCATAAAGTTCCTTGTCATTCTTCCCTTTAACTACCAGCTGAGTCTCCATCTGGAGCGCGGAACACACCACGCTTCCTAATTATGCCTGGGCTGCTAAGACCCACTCGAGAAGGTGTCTCGGGTGAGGCACCTTTCGCATTTCGAGAGGGCGCCTGCGGCCTACGTAAGTGGTGCAAACTTCTTGTCTTGAAGTTTGATTGGTCTTCCGCGTAAACCAATCTACTCAGTCTCTTTTCTCCACCGAATTTTCCTACTGAGCTCTCCTCATACTATTATTCTTGACATCTCTGATTAGCATATAAAGAGTCGCCTAGGCCATCTCTCCTTCGAATACCCTGGATCAGTTGGGGCTGGTCCCCGGCAGGTGGCGACTGAACAGGGACCTCAGGAGGCAATACTCAAAGAGCTGAGCGGACACGAACCACGCAATCAGCAGGCAATAAGCATGGAGCTCAGCAGTGACGAATCATGCTGCTCAACTGGCAATAATCAAGCAAGTGACCAGGCAGGAATCACGCAGCTCAGCTGGCAATTGTCAAGCAGATGAGCCGACAGGAATCACGCAGCTCAGATGGCAATTGTCATGCAGATGAGCCGGCAGGAATCACGCAGCTCAGCAGGCCCTGATCACGTGACTCTGCAGGCACTGATCACGTGGCTGATCAAGTCCAGATCACGTGACTGAGCATGCACTGATCACGTGGCTATCATGCACTGATGACGTGACTGCGCATGCACTGATGACGTGGCTGATCGGGCACTGATCACATGGCTCATCATGCACTGATCACGTGTTTCTCAGGCAATGATCAGTGACTGACAGGCGCTGATCATGTGCACGCACTGATCACGTGGCATGACATGCACTGATGCACTGATGACGTGATCGGCACTGATCACATGATCATGCACTGATCACGTGTATCAGGCTGATCAGTGACTGACAGGCGCTGATCATGGGACTGTACACGCACTGATCACGTGGCTATCATGCACTGATCACGTGACTGCGCATGCACTGATGACGTGGCTGTTCGGGCACTGATCACGTGTTTATCAGGCAGTGGTCAGTGACTGACAGGCGCTGATCAGGGGACTGTGCACGCACTGATCAGGTGGCTGATCAGGAACTGACCACCTGACCGCGCATGCAGTGATCACGTGGCTGGTCGTTCACTGATCACGTGTTTATCATACGGTGATCACGTGACTGAGAGGCGCTGATCACGTGACTGTGCCGTCAGGGATCAAGTGGCTGAGCAGGCACTGATATCGTGACTGAGCATGCACTGATCATGTGCCGGGAGCCGGGGAGGCATTCCACTCTGGACAAAGGTCATGAGGAAGGAGGCTCGGCATACGCAAATGCGGGATCGAGCCTCAGGAGTCCACCCGGATATTCTCGAGCATCTCCCCCAAAAACCAGAGTCTGCCTACTGTATTGCTTTGTGCTCTCACCTCTGATTTCACTGGGGGCTGTCCCCCACCACCATCTCGCTCTCTCTGTCAAAGAGTTAACTTACAGCTCCAATTCATAAAGTTCCTTGTCATTCTTCCCTTTAACTACCAGCTGAGTCTCCATCTGGAGCGCGGAACCAACCACGCTTCCTAATTATGCCTGGGCTGCTAAGACCCACTCGAGAAGGTGTCTCGGGTGAGGCACCTTTCGCTATTCGAGAGGGCGCCTGCGGCCTACGTAAGTGGTGCAAACTTCTTGTCTTGAAGTTTGATTGGTCTTCCGCGTAAACCAATCTACTCAGTCTCTTTTCTCCACCGAATTTTCCTACTGAGCTCTCCTCATACTATTATTCTTGACATCTCTGATTAGCATATTAAGAGTCGCCTAGGCCATCTCTCCTTCGAATACCCTGGATCAGTTGGGGCTGGTCCCCGGCAGGTGGCGACTGAACAGGGACCTCAGGAGGCAATACTCAAAGAGCTGAGCGGACACGAACCACGCAATCAGCAGGCAATAAGCATGGAGCTCAGCAGTGACGAATCATGCTGCTCAACTGGCAATAATCAAGCAAGTGACCAGGCAGGAATCACGCAGCTCAGCTGGCAATTGTCAAGCAGATGAGCCGACAGGAATCACGCAGCTCAGATGGCAATTGTCATGCAGATGAGCCGGCAGGAATCACGCAGCTCAGCAGGCCCTGATCACGTGACTCTGCAGGCACTGATCACGTGGCTGATCAAGTCCAGATCACGTGACTGAGCATGCACTGATCACGTGGCTATCATGCACTGATGACGTGACTGCGCATGCACTGATGACGGGGCTGATCGGGCACTGATCACATGACTCATCATGCACTGATCACGTGTTTCTCAGGCAATGATCAGTGACTGACAGGCGCTGATCATGGGACTGTGCACGCACTGATCACGTGGCTATCATGCACTGATCACGTGACTTCGCATGCACTGATGACGTGGCTGATCGGGCACTGATCACATGGCTCATCATGCGCTGATCACGTGTTTATCAGGCAATGATCAGTGAGGGACAGGCGCTGATCATGGGACTGTCACGCACTGATCACGTGGCTATCATGCACTGATCACGTGACTGCGCATGCACTGATGACGTGGCTGTTCGGGCACTGATCACGTGTTTATCAGGCAGTGATCAGTGACTGACTGGCGCTGATCAGGGGACTGTGCACGCACTGATCAGGTGGCTGATTAGGAACTGACCACCTGACCGCACATGCAGTGATCACGTGGCTGGTCGTACACTGATCACGTGTTTATCATACGGTGATCACGTGACTGAGAGGCGCTGATCACGTGACTGTGCCGTCAGTGATCACGTGGCTGAGCAGGCACTGATATCGTGACTGAGCATGCACTGATCATGTGCCGGGAGCCGGGGAGGCATTCCACTCTGGACAAAGGTCATGAGGAAGGAGGCTCGGCATACGCAAATGCGGGATCGAGCCTCAGGAGTCCACCCGGATATTCTCGAGCATCTCCCCCCCAAAAAAACCAGAGTCTGCCTACTGTATTGCTTTGTGCTCTCACCTCTGATTTCACTGGGGGCTGTCCCCCACCACCATCTCGCTCTCTCTGTCAAAGAGTTAACTTACAGCTCCAATTCATAAAGTTCCTTGTCATTCTTCCCTTTAACTTCCAGATGAGTCTCCATCTGGAGCGCGGAACCCACCACGCTTACTAATTATGCCTGGGCTGCTAAGACCCACTCGAGAAGGTGTCTAGGGTGAGGCACCTTTCGCTATTCGAGAGGGCGCCTGCGGGCTACGTAAGTGGTGCAAACTTCTTGTCTTGAAGTTTAATTGGTCTTCCGCGTAAACCAAGCTCCTCAGTCTCTTTTCTCCACCGAATTTTCCTACTGAGCTCTCCTCATACTATTATTCTTGACATCTCTGATTAGCATATAAAGAGTCGCCTAGGCCATCTCTCCTTCGAATACCCTGGATCAGTTGGGGCTGGTCCCCGGCAGGTGGCGACCGAACAGGGACCTCAGGAGGCAATACTCAAAGAGCTGAGCAGACACGAACCACGCAATCAGCAGGCAATAAGCATGGAGCTCAGCAGTGACGAATCATGCTGCTCAACTGGCAATAATCAAGCACGTGACCAGGCAGGAATCACGCAGCTCAGCTGGCAATTGTCAAGCAGATGAGCCGACAGGAATCACGCAGCTCAGATGGCAATTGTCATGCAGATGAGCCGGCAGGAATCACGCAGCTCAGCAGGCCCTGATCACGTGACTCTGCAGGCACTGATCACGTGGCTGATCAAGTCCAGATCACGTGACTGAGCATGCACTGATCACGTGGCTATCATGCACTGATGACGTGACTGCGCATGCACTGATGACGTGGCTGATCGGGCACTGATCACATGGCTCATCATGCACTGATCACGTGTTTATCAGGCAATGATCAGTGACTGACAGGCGCTGATCATCGGACTGTGCACGCACTGATCACGTGGCTATCATGCACTGATCACGTGACTGCGCATGCACTGATGACGTGGCTGTTCGGGCACTGATCACGTGTTTATCAGGCAGTGATCAGTGACTGACAGGCGCTGATCAGGGGACTGTGCACGCACTGATCAGGTGGCTGATCAGGAACTGACCACCTGACCGCGCATGCAGTGATCACGTGGCTGGTCGTTCACTGATCACGTGTTTATCATACGGTGATCACGTGACTGAGAGGCGCTGATCACGTGACTGTGCCGTCAGGGATCACGTGGCTGAGCAGGCACTGATATCGTGACTGAGCATGCACTGATCATGTGCCGGGAGCCGGGGAGGCATTCCACTCTGGACAAAGGTCATGAGGAAGGAGGCTCGGCATACGCAAATGCGGGATCGAGCCTCAGGAGTCCACCCGGATATTCTCGAGCATCTCCCCCCAAAAAACCAGAGTCTGCCTACTGTATTGCTTTGTGCTCTCACCTCTGATTTCACTGGGGGCTGTCCCCCACCACCATCTCGCTCTCTCTGTCAAAGAGTTAACTTTCAGCTCCAATTCATAAAGTTCCTTGTCATTCTTCCCTTTAACTACCAGCTGAGTCTCCATCTGGAGCGCTGAACCCACCACGCTTCCTAATTATGCCTGGGCTGCTAAGACCCACTCGAGAAGGTGTCTAGGGTGAGGCACCTTTCGCTATTCGAGAGGGCGCCTGCGGCCTATGTAAGTGGTGCAAACTTCTTGACTTGAAGTTTGATTGGTCTTCCGCGTAAACCAATCTACTCAGTCTCTTTTCTCCACCGAATTTTCCTACTGAGCTCTCCTCATACTATTATTCTTGACATCTCTGATTAGCATATTAAGAGTCGCCTAGGCCATCTCTCCTTCGAATACCCTGGATCAGTTGGGGCTGGTCCCCGGCAGGTGGCGACCGAACAGGGACCTCAGGAGGCAATACTCAAAGAGCTGAGCGGACACGAACCACGCAATCAGCAGGCAATAAGCATGGAGCTCAGCAGTGACGAATCATGCTGCTCAACTGGCAATAATCAAGCAAGTGACCAGGCAGGAATCACGCAGCTCAGCTGGCAATTGTCAAGCAGATGAGCCGACAGGAATCACGCAGCTCAGATGGCAATTGTCATGCAGATGAGCCAGCAGGAATCACGCAGCTCAGCAGGCCCTGATCACGTGACTCTGCAGGCACTGATCACGTGGCTGATCAAGTCCAGATCACGTGACTGAGCATGCACTGATCACGTGGCTATCATGCACTGATGACGTGACTGTGCATGCACTGATGACGGGGCTGATCGGGCACTGATCACATGACTCATCATGCACTGATCACGTGTTTATCAGGCAATGATCAGTGACTGACAGGCGCTGATCATGGGACTGTGCACGCACTGATCACGTGGCTATCATGCACTGATGACGTGACTGCGCATGCACTGATGTGGCTGATCGGGCACTGATCACATGTCTCATCATGCACTGATCACGTGTTTATCAGGCAATGATCAGTGACTGACAGGCGCTGATCATGGGACTGTGCACGCACTGATCACGTGGCTATCATGCACTGATCACGTGACTGCGCATGCACTGATGACGTGGCTGTTCGGCACTGATCACGTGTTTATCAGGCAGTGATCAGTGACCGACAGGGGCTGATCAGGGGACTTTGCACGCACTGATCAGGTGGCTGATCAGGAACTGACCACCTGACCGCGCATGCAGTGATCACGTGGCTGGTCGTTCACTGATCACGTGTTTATCATACGGTGATCACGTGACTGAGAGGCGCTGATCACGTGACTGTGCCGTCAGTGATCACGTGGCTGAGCAGGCACTGATATCGTGACTGCGCATGCACTGATCATGTGCCGGGAGCCGGGGAGGCATTCCACTCTGGACAAAGGTCATGAGGAAGGAGGCTCGGCATACGCAAATGCGGGTTCGAGCCTCAGGAGTCCACCCGGATATTCTCGAGCATCTCCCCCCCAGAAAAACCAGAGTCTGCCTACTGTATTGCTTTGTGCTCTCACCTCTGATTTCACTGGGGGCTGTCCCCCACCACCATCTCGCTCTCTCTGTCAAAGAGTTAACTTACAGCTCCAATTCATAAAGTTCCTTGTCATTCTTCCCTTTAACTTCCAGCTGAGTCTCCATCTGGAGCGCGGAACCCACCAAGCTTACTAATTATGCCTGGGCTGCTAAGACCCACTCGAGAAGGTGTCTAGGGTGAGGCACCTTTCGCTATTCGAGAGGGCGCCTGCGGGCTACGTAAGTGGTGCAAACTTCTTGTCTTGAAGTTTGATTGGTCTTCCGCGTAAACCAAGCTACTCAGTCTCTTTTCTCCACCGAATTTTCCTACTGAGCTCTCCTCATACTATTATTCTTGACATCTCTGATTAGCATATAAAGAGTCGCCTAGGCCATCTCTCCTTCGAATACCCTGGATCAGTTGGGGCTGGTCCCCGGCAGGTGGCGACCGAACAGGGACCTCAGGAGGCAATACTCAAAGAGCTGAGCAGACACGAACCATGCAATCAGCAGGCAATAAGCATGAAGCTCAGCAGTGACGAATCATGCTGCTCATCTGGCAATAATCAAGCACGTGACCAGGCAGGAATCACGCAGCTCAGCTGGCAATTTTCAAGCAGATGAGCCGACAGGAATCACGCAGCTCAGATGGCAATTGTCATGCAGATGAGCCGGCAGGAATCACGCAGCTCAGCAGGCCCTGATCACGTGACTCTGCAGGCACTGATCACGTGGCTGATCAAGTCCAGATCACGTGACTGAGCATGCACTAATCACGGGACTGCGCATGCACTGATGACGTGGCTGATCGGGCACTGATCACATGGCTCATCATGCACTGATCACGTGTTTATCAGGCAATGATCAGTGACGGACAGGCGCTGATCATGGGACTGTGCACGCACTGATCACGTGGCTATCATGCACTGATCACGTGACTGCGCATGCACTGATGACGTGGCTGTTCGGGCACTGATCACGTGTTTATCAGGCAGTGATCAGTGACTGACAGGCGCTGATCAGGGGACTGTGCACGCACTGATCAGGTGGCTGATCAGGAACTGACCACCTGACCGCACATGCAGTGATCACGTGGCTGGTCGTTCACTGATCACGTGTTTATCATACGGTGATCACGTGACTGAGAGGCGCTGATCACGTGACTGTGCCGTCAGTGATCACGTGGCTGAGCAGGCACTGATATCGTGACTGAGCATGCACTGATCATGTGCCGGGAGCCGGGGAGGCATTCCACTCTGGACAAAGGTCATGAGGAAGGAGGCTCGGCATACGCAAATGCGGGATCGAGCCTCAGGAGTCCACCCGGATATTCTCGAGCATCTCCCCCCCAAAAAAACCAGAGTCTGCCTACTGTATTGCTTTGTGCTCTCACCTCTGATTTCACTGGGGGCTGTCCCCCACCACCATCTCGCTCTCTCTGTCAAAGAGTTAACTTACAGCTCCAATTCATAAAGTTCCTTGTCATTCTTCCCTTTAACTTCCAGCTGAGTCTCCATCTGGAGCGCGGAACCCACCACGCTTACTAATTATGCCTGGGCTGCTAAGACCCACTCGAGAAGGTGTCTAGGGTGAGGCACCTTTCGCTGTTCCAGAGGGCGCCTGCGGGCTACGTAAGTGGTGCAAACTTCTTGTCTTGAAGTTTAATTGGTCTTCCGCGTAAACCAAGCTCCTCAGTCTCTTTTCTCCACCGAATTTTCCTACTGAGCTCTCCTCATACTATTATTCTTGACATCTCTGATTAGCATATAAAGAGTCGCCTAGGCCATCTCTCCTTCGAATACCCTGGATCAGTTGGGGCTGGTCCCCGGCAGGTGCCGACCGAACAGGGACCTCAGGAGGCAATACTCAAAGAGCTGAGCAGACACGAACCACGCAATCAGCAGGCAATAAGCATGGAGCTCAGCAGTGACGAATCATGCTGCTCAACTGGCAATAATCAAGCACGTGAACAGGCAGGAATCACGCAGCTCAGCTGGCAATTGTCAAGCAGATGAGCCGACAGGAATCACGCAGCTCAGATGGCAATTGTCATGCAGATGAGCCGGCAGGAATCACGCAGCTCAGCAGGCCCTGATCACGTGACTCTGCAGGCACTGATCACGTGGCTGATCAAGTCCAGATCACGTGACTGAGCATGCACTGATCACGTGGCTATCATGCACTGATGACGTGACAGCGCATGCACTGATGACGTGGCTGATCGGGCACTGATCACATGGCTCATCATGCACTGATCACGTGTTTCTCAGGCAATGATCAGTGACTGACAGGCGCTGATCTTGGGACTGTGCACGCACTGATCACGTGGCTATCATGCACTGATCACGTGACTGCGCATGCACTGATGACGTGGCTGTTCTGGCACTGATCACGTGTTAATCAGGCAGTGATCAGTGACTGACAGGCGCTGATCAGGGTACTGTGCACGCACTGATCAGGTGGCTGATCAGGAACTGACCACCTGACCGCGCATGCAGTGATCACCTGGCTGGTCGTTCACTGATCACGTGTTTATCATACGGTGATCACGTGACTGAGAGGCGCTGATCACGTGACTGTGCCGTCAGTGATCACGTGGCTGAGCAGGCACTGATATCGTGACTGAGCATGCACTGATCATGTGCCGGGAGCCGGGGAGGCATTCCACTCTGGACAAAGGTCATGAGGAAGGAGGCTCGGCATACGCAAATGTGGGATCGAGCCTCAAGGGTCCACCCGGATATTCTCGAGCATCTCCCCCCAAAAAACCAGAGTCTGCCTACTGTATTGCTTTGTGCTCTCACCTCTGATTTCACTGGGGGCTGTCCCCCACCACCATCTCACTCTCTCTGTCAAAGAGTTAACTTACAGCTCCAATTCATAAAGTTCCTTGTCATTCTTCCCTTTAATTTCCAGCTGAGTCTCCATCTGGAGCGCGGAACCCACCACGCTTACTAATTATGCCTGGGCTGCTAAGACCCACTCGAGAAGGTGTCTAGGGTGAGGCACATTTCGCTATTCGAGAGGGCGCATGCGGCCTACGTAAGTGGTGCAAACTTCTTGTCTTGAAGTTTGATTGGTCTTCCGCGTAAACCAAGCTACTCAGTCTCTTTTCTCCACCGAATTTTCCTACTGAGCTCTCCTCATACTATTATTCTTGACATCTCTGATTAGCATATAAAGAGTCGCCTAGGCCATCTCTCCTTCGAATACCCTGGATCAGTTGGGGCTGGTCCCCGGCAGGTGCCGACCGAACAGGGACCTCAGGAGGCAATACTCAAAGAGCTGAGCAGACACGAACCACGCAATCAGCAGGCAATAAGCATGGAGCTCAGCAGTGACGAATCCTGCTGCTCAACTGGCAATAATCAAGCACGTGACCAGGCAGGAATCACGCAGCTCAGCTGGCAATTGTCAAGCAGATGAGCCGACAGGAATCACGCAGCTCAGATGGCAATTGTCATGCAGATGAGCCGGCAGGAATCACGCAGCTCAGCAGGCCCTGATCACGTGACTCTGCAGGCACTGATCACGTGGCTGATCAAGTCCAGATCACGTGACTGAGCATGCACTGATCACGTGGCTATCATGCACTGATGACGTGACTGCGCATGCACTGATGACGTGGTGATCGGGCACTGATCACATGGCTCATCATGCACTGATCACGTGTTTCTCAGGCAATGATCAGTGACTGACAGGCGCTAATCATGGGACTGTGCACGCACTGATCACGTGGCTATCATGCACTGATCACGTGACTGCGCATGCACTGATGACGTGGCTGTTCGGGCACTGATCACGTGTTTATCAGGCAGTGATCAGTGACTGACAGGCGCTGATCAGGGGACTTTGCACGCACTGATCAGGTGGCTGATCAGGAACTGACCACCTGACCGCGCATGCAGTGATCACGTGGCTGGTCGTTCACTGATCACGGGTTTATCATACGGTGATCACGTGACTGAGAGGCGCTGATCACGTGACTGTGCCGTCAGTGATCACGTGGCTGAGCAGGCACTGATATCGTGACTGAGCATGCACTGATCATGTGCCGGGAGCCGGGGAGGCATTGCACTCTGGACAAAGGTCATGAGGAAGGATGCTCGGCATACGCAAATGCGGGATCGAGCCTCAGGAGTCCACCCGGATATTCTCGAGCATCTCCCCCCCAAAAAAACAGGAGTCTGCCTACTGTATTGCTTTGTGCTCTCACCTCTGATTTCACTGGGGGCTGTCCCCCACCACCATCTCGCTCTCTCTGTCAAAGAGTTAACTTACAGCTCCAAATCATAAAGTTCCTTGTCATTCTTCCCTTTAACTTCCAGCTGAGTCTCCATCTGGAGCGCGGAACCCACCAAGCTTACTAATTATGCCTGGGCTGCTAAGACCCACTCGAGAAGGTGTCTAGGGTGAGGCACCTTTCGCTATTCGAGAGGGCGCCTGCGGGCTACGTAAGTGGTGCAAACTTCTTGTCTTGAAGTTTGATTGGTCTTCCGCGTAAACCAAGCTACTCAGTCTCTTTTCTCCACCGAATTTTCCTACTGAGCTCTCCTCATACTATTATTCTTGACATCTCTGATTAGCATATAAAGAGTCGCCTAGGCCATCTCTCCTTCGAATACCCTGGATCAGTTGGGGCTGGTCCCCGGCAGGTGGCGAACGAACAGGGACCTCAGGAGGCAATACTCAAAGAGCTGAGCAGACACGAACCACGCAATCAGCAGGCAATAAGCATGGAGCTCAGCAGTGATGAATCATGCTGCTCAACTGGCAATAATCAAGCACGTGACCAGGCAGGAATCACGCAGCTCAGCTGGCAATTTTCAAGCAGATGAGCCGACAGGAATCACGCAGCTCAGCAGGCACTGATCACGTGGCTGATCAAGTCCAGATCACGTGACTGAGCAGGCACTGATCACGTGGCTATCATGCACTGATGACGTGACTGCGCATGCACTGATGACGTGGCTGATCGGGCACTGATCACATGGCTCATCATGCACTGATCACGTGTTTATCAGGCAATGATCAGTGACTGACAGGCGCTGATCATGGGACTGTGCACGCACTGATCACGTGGCTATCATGCACTGATCACGTGACTGCGCATGCACTGATGACGTGGCTGTTCGGGCACTGATCACGTGTTTATCAGGCAGTGATCAGTGACTGACAGGCGCTGATCAGGGGACTGTGCACGCACTGATCAGGTGGCTGATCAGGAACTGACCACCTAACCGCGCATGCAGTGATCACGTGGCTGGTCGTTCACTGATCACGTGTTTATCATACGGTGATCACGTGACTGAGAGGCGCTGATCACGTGACTGTGCCGTCAGTGATCACGTGGCTGAGCAGGCACTGATATCGTGACTGAGCATGCACTGATCATGTGCCGGGAGCCGGGGAGGCATTCCACTCTGGACAAAGGTCATGAGGAAGGAGGCTCGGCATACGCAAATGCGGGATCGAGCCTCAGGAGTCCACCCGGATATTCTCGAGCATCTCCCCCAAAAAAACCGGAGTCTGCCTACTGTATTGCTTTGTGCTCTCACCTCTGATTTCACTGGGGGCTGTCCCCCACCACCATCTCGCTCTCTCTGTCAAAGAGTTAACTTACAGCTCCAATTCATAAAGTTCCTTGTCATTCTTCCCTTTAACTTCCAGCTGAGTCTCCATCTGGAGCGCGGAACCCACCACGCTTACTAATTATGCCTGGGCTGCTAAGACCCACTCGAGAAGGTGTCTAGGGTGAGGCACCTTTCGCTATTCGAGAGGGCGCCTGCGGCCTACGTAAGTGGTGCAAACTTCTTGTCTTGAAGTTTGATTGGTCTTCCGCGTAAACCAAGCTACTCAGTCTCTTTTCTCCACCGAATTTTCCTACTGAGCTCTCCTCATACTATTATTCTTGACATCTCTGATTAGCATATAAATAGTCGCCTAGGCCATCTCTCCTTCGAATACCCTGGATCAGTTGGGGCTGGTCCCCGGCAGGTGGCGACCGAACAGGGACCTCAGGAGGCAATACTCAAAGAGCTGAGCAGACACGAACCACGCAATCAGCAGGCAATAAGCATGGAGCTCAGCAGTGACGAATCATGCTGCTCAACTGGCAATAATCAAGCACGTGACCAGGCAGGAATCACGCAGCTCAGCTGGCAATTGTCAAGCAGATGAGCCGACAGGAATCACGCAGCTCAGATGGCAATTGTCATGCAGATGAGCCGGCAGGAATCACGCAGCTCAGCAGGCCCTGATCACGTGACTCTGCAGGCACTGATCACGTGGCTGATCAAGTCCAGATCACGTGACTGAGCATGCACTGATCACGTGGCTATCATGCACTGATGACGTGACTGCGCATGCACTGATGACGTGGCTGATCGGGCACTGATCACATGGCTCATCATGCACTGATCACGTGTTTATCAGGCAATGATCAGTGACTGACAGGCGCTGATCATGGGACTGTGCACGCACTGATCACGTGGCTATCATGCACTGATCACGTGACTGCGCATGCACTGATGACGTGGCTGTTCGGGCACTGATCACGTGTTTATCAGGCAGTGATCAGTGACTGACAGGCGCTGATCAGGGGACTGTGCACGCACTGATCAGGTGGCTGATCAGGAACTGACCACCTGACCGCGCATGCAGTGATCACGTGGCTGGTCGTTCACTGATCACGTGTTTATCATACGGTGATCACGTGACTGAGAGGCGCTGATCACGTGACTGTGCCGTCAGTGATCACGTGGCTGAGCAGGCACTGATATCGTGACTGAGCATGCACTGATCATGTGCCGGGAGCCGGGGAGGCATTCCACTCTGGACAAAGGTCATGAGGAAGGAGGCTCGGCATACGCAAATGCGGGATCGAGCCTCAGGAGTCCACCCGGATATTCTCGAGCATCTCCCCCCAAAAAAACCAGAGTCTGCCTACTGTATTGCTTTGTGCTCTCACCTCTGATTTCACTGGGGGCTGTCCCCCACCACCATCTCGCTCTCTCTGTCAAAGAGTTAACTTACAGCTCCAATTCATAAAGTTCCTTGTCATTCTTCCCTTTAACTTCCAGCTGAGTCTCCATCTGGAGCGCGGAACCCACCACGCTTACTAATTATGCCTGGGCTGCTAAGACCCACTCGAGAAGGTGTCTAGGGTGAGGCACCTTTCGCTATTCGAGAGGGCGCCTGCGGCCTACGTAAGTGGTGCAAACTTCTTGTCTTGAAGTTTGATTGGTCTTCCGCGTAAACCAAGCTACTCAGTCTCTTTTCTCCACCGAATTTTCCTACTGAGCTCTCCTCATACTATTATTCTTGACATCTCTGATTAGCATATAAATAGTCGCCTAGGCCATCTCTCCTTCGAATACCCTGGATCAGTTGGGGCTGGTCCCCGGCAGGTGGCGACCGAACAGGGACCTCAGGAGGCAATACTCAAAGAGCTGAGCAGACACGAACCACGCAATCAGCAGGCAATAAGCATGGAGCTCAGCAGTGACGAATCATGCTGCTCAACTGGCAATAATCAAGCACGTGACCAGGCAGGAATCACGCAGCTCAGCTGGCAATTGTCAAGCAGATGAGCCGACAGGAATCACGCAGCTCAGCAGGCTGATCACGTGACTCTGCAGGCATGATCACGTGGCTGATCAAGCAGATCACGTGACTGAGCATGCACTGATCACGTGGCTATCATGCACTGATGACAGCGCATGCACTGATGACGCTGATCAGGCACTGATCACATGGCTCATCATGCACTGATCACGTGATCAGGCAATGATCAGTGACAGACGCTGATCATGGGACTGTGCATGCACTGATCACGTGGCTATCATGCACTGATGACGTGACTGCGCATGCACTGAAGACGTGGCTGATCGGGCACTGATCACATGGCTCATCATGCACTGATAACGTGTTTATCAGGCAATGATCAGTGACTGACAGGCGCTGATCATGGGACTGTGCACGCACTGATCACGTGGCTATCATGCACTGATCACGTGACTGCGCATGCACTGATGACGTGGCTGTTCGGGCACTGATCACGTGTTTATCAGGCAGTGATCAGTGACTGACAGGCGCTGATCAGGGGACTGTGCACGCACTGATCAGGTGGCTGATCAGGAACTGACCACCTGACCGCGCATGCAGTGATCACGTGGCTGGTCGTTCACTGATCACGTGTTTATCATACGGTGATCACGTGACTGAGAGGCGCTGATCACGTGACTGTGCCGTCAGTGATCACGTGGCTGAGCAGGCACTGATATCGTGACTGAGCATGCACTGATCATGTGCCGGGAGCCGGGGAGGCATTCCACTCTGGACAAAGGTCATGAGGAAGGAGGCTCGGCATACGCAAATGCGGGATCGAGCCTCAGGAGTCCACCCGGATATTCTCGAGCATCTCCCCCCAAAAAAACCAGAGTCTGCCTACTGTATTGCTTTGTGCTCTCACCTCTGATTTCACTGGGGGCTGTCCCCCACCACCATCTCGCTCTCTCTGTCAAAGAGTTAACTTACAGCTCCAATTCATAAAGTTCCTTGTCATTCTTCCCTTTAACTTCCAGCTGAGTCTCCATCTGGAGCGCGGAACCCACCACGCTTACTAATTATGCCTGGGCTGCTAAGACCCACTCGAGAAGGTGTCTAGGGTGAGGCACCTTTCGCTATTCGAGAGGGCGCCTGCGGCCTACGTAAGTGGTGCAAACTTCTTGTCTTGAAGTTTGATTGGTCTTCCGCGTAAACCAAGCTACTCAGTCTCTTTTCTCCACCGAATTTTCCTACTGAGCTCTCCTCATACTATTATTCTTGACATCTCTGATTAGCATATAAAGAGTCGCCTAGGCCATCTCTCCTTCGAATACCCTGGATCAGTTGGGGCTGGTCCCCGGCAGGTGGCGACCGAACAGGGACCTCAGGAGGCAATACTCAAAGAGCTGAGCAGACACGAACCACGCAATCAGCAGGCAATAAGCATGGAGCTCAGCAGTGACGAATCATGCTGCTCAACTGGCAATAATCAAGCACGTGACCAGGCAGGAATCACGCAGCTCAGCTGGCAATTGTCAAGCAGATGAGCCGACAGGAATCACGCAGCTCAGCAGGCACTGATCACGTGGCTGATCAAGTCCAGATCACGTGACTGAGCAGGCACTGATCACGTGGCTATCATGCACTGATGACGTGACTGCGCATGCACTGATGACGTGGCTGATCGGGCACTGATCACATGGCTCATCATGCACTGATCACGTGTTTATCAGGCAATGATCAGTGACTGACAGGCGCTGATCATGGGACTGTGCACGCACTGATCACGTGGCTATCATGCACTGATCACGTGACTGCGCATGCACTGATGACGTGGCTGTTCGGGCACTGATCACGTGTTTATCAGGCAGTGATCAGTGACTGACAGGCGCTGATCAGGGGACTGTGCACGCACTGATCAGGTGGCTGATCAGGAACTGACCACCTAACCGCGCATGCAGTGATCACGTGGCTGGTCGTTCACTGATCACGTGTTTATCATACGGTGATCACGTGACTGAGAGGCGCTGATCACGTGACTGTGCCGTCAGTGATCACGTGGCTGAGCAGGCACTGATATCGTGACTGAGCATGCACTGATCATGTGCCGGGAGCCGGGGAGGCATTCCACTCTGGACAAAGGTCATGAGGAAGGAGGCTCGGCATACGCAAATGCGGGATCGAGCCTCAGGAGACCACCCGGATATTCTCGAGCATCTCCCCCCAAAAAAACCAGAGTCTGCCTACTGTATTGCTTTGTGCTCTCACCTCTGATTTCACTGGGGGCTGTCCCCCACCACCATCTCGCTCTCTCTGTCAAAGAGTTAACTTACAGCTCCAATTCATAAAGTTCCTTGTCATTCTTCCCTTTAACTTCCAGCTGAGTCTCCATCTGGAGCGCGGAACCCACCACGCTTACTAATTATGCCTGGGCTGCTAAGACCCACTCGAGAAGGTGTCTAGGGTGAGGCACCTTTCGCTATTCGAGAGGGCGCCTGCGGCCTACGTAAGTGGTGCAAACTTCTTGTCTTGAAGTTTGATTGGTCTTCCGCGTAAACCAAGCTACTCAGTCTCTTTTCTCCACCGAATTTTCCTACTGAGCTCTCCTCATACTATTATTCTTGACATCTCTGATTAGCATATAAATAGTCGCCTAGGCCATCTCTCCTTCGAATACCCTGGATCAGTTGGGGCTGGTCCCCGGCAGGTGGCGACCGAACAGGGACCTCAGGAGGCAATACTCAAAGAGCTGAGCAGACACGAACCACGCAATCAGCAGGCAATAAGCATGGAGCTCAGCAGTGACGAATCATGCTGCTCAACTGGCAATAATCAAGCACGTGACCAGGCAGGAATCACGCAGCTCAGCTGGCAATTGTCAAGCAGATGAGCCGACAGGAATCACGCAGCTCAGATGGCAATTGTCATGCAGATGAGCCGGCAGGAATCACGCAGCTCAGCAGGCCCTGATCACGTGACTCTGCAGGCACTGATCACGTGGCTGATCAAGTCCAGATCACGTGACTGAGCATGCACTGATCACGTGGCTATCATGCACTGATGACGTGACTGCGCATGCACTGATGACGTGGCTGATCGGGCACTGATCACATGGCTCATCATGCACTGATCACGTGTTTATCAGGCAATGATCAGTGACTGACAGGCGCTGATCATGGGACTGTGCACGCACTGATCACGTGGCTATCATGCACTGATCACGTGACTGCGCATGCACTGATGACGTGGCTGTTCGGGCACTGATCACGTGTTTATCAGGCAGTGATCAGTGACTGACAGGCGCTGATCAGGGGACTGTGCACGCACTGATCAGGTGGCTGATCAGGAACTGACCACCTGACCGCGCATGCAGTGATCACGTGGCTGGTCGTTCACTGATCACGTGTTTATCATACGGTGATCACGTGACTGAGAGGCGCTGATCACGTGACTGTGCCGTCAGTGATCACGTGGCTGAGCAGGCACTGATATCGTGACTGAGCATGCACTGATCATGTGCCGGGAGCCGGGGAGGCATTCCACTCTGGACAAAGGTCATGAGGAAGGAGGCTCGGCATACGCAAATGCGGGATCGAGCCTCAGGAGTCCACCCGGATATTCTCGAGCATCTCCCCCCAAAAACCAGAGTCTGCCTACTGTATTGCTTTGTGCTCTCACCTCTGATTTCACTGGGGGCTGTCCCCCACCACCATCTCGCTCTCTCTGTCAAAGAGTTAACTTACAGCTCCAATTCATAAAGTTCCTTGTCATTCTTCCCTTTAACTTCCAGCTGAGTCTCCATCTGGAGCGCGGAACCCACCACGCTTACTAATTATGCCTGGGCTGCTAAGACCCACTCGAGAAGGTGTCTAGGGTGAGGCACCTTTCGCTATTCGAGAGGGCGCCTGCGGCCTACGTAAGTGGTGCAAACTTCTTGTCTTGAAGTTTGATTGGTCTTCCGCGTAAACCAAGCTACTCAGTCTCTTTTCTCCACCGAATTTTCCTACTGAGCTCTCCTCATACTATTATTCTTGACATCTCTGATTAGCATATAAATAGTCGCCTAGGCCATCTCTCCTTCGAATACCCTGGATCAGTTGGGGCTGGTCCCCGGCAGGTGGCGACCGAACAGGGACCTCAGGAGGCAATACTCAAAGAGCTGAGCAGACACGAACCACGCAATCAGCAGGCAATAAGCATGGAGCTCAGCAGTGACGAATCATGCTGCTCAACTGGCAATAATCAAGCACGTGACCAGGCAGGAATCACGCAGCTCAGCTGGCAATTGTCAAGCAGATGAGCCGACAGGAATCACGCAGCTCAGCAGGCCCTGATCACGTGACTCTGCAGGCACTGATCACGTGGCTGATCAAGTCCAGATCACGTGACTGAGCATGCACTGATCACGTGGCTATCATGCACTGATGACGTGACTGCGCATGCACTGATGACGTGGCTGATCGGGCACTGATCACATGGCTCATCATGCACTGATCACGTGTTTATCAGGCAATGATCAGTGACTGACAGGCGCTGATCATGGGACTGTGCACGCACTGATCACGTGGCTATCATGCACTGATCACGTGACTGCGCATGCACTGATGACGTGGCTGTTCGGGCACTGATCACGTGTTTATCAGGCAGTGATCAGTGACTGACAGGCGCTGATCAGGGGACTGTGCACGCACTGATCAGGTGGCTGATCAGGAACTGACCACCTGACCGCGCATGCAGTGATCACGTGGCTGGTCGTTCACTGATCACGTGTTTATCATACGGTGATCACGTGACTGAGAGGCGCTGATCACGTGACTGTGCCGTCAGTGATCACGTGGCTGAGCAGGCACTGATATCGTGACTGAGCATGCACTGATCATGTGCCGGGAGCCGGGGAGGCATTCCACTCTGGACAAAGGTCATGAGGAAGGAGGCTCGGCATACGCAAATGCGGGATCGAGCCTCAGGAGTCCACCCGGATATTCTCGAGCATCTCCCCCCAAAAAAACCGGAGTCTGCCTACTGTATTGCTTTGTGCTCTCACCTCTGATTTCACTGGGGGCTGTCCCCCACCACCATCTCGCTCTCTCTGTCAAAGAGTTAACTTACAGCTCCAATTCATAAAGTTCCTTGTCATTCTTCCCTTTAACTTCCAGCTGAGTCTCCATCTGGAGCGCGGAACCCACCACGCTTACTAATTATGCCTGGGCTGCTAAGACCCACTCGAGAAGGTGTCTAGGGTGAGGCACCTTTCGCTATTCGAGAGGGCGCCTGCGGCCTACGTAAGTGGTGCAAACTTCTTGTCTTGAAGTTTGATTGGTCTTCCGCGTAAACCAAGCTACTCAGTCTCTTTTCTCCACCGAATTTTCCTACTGAGCTCTCCTCATACTATTATTCTTGACATCTCTGATTAGCATATAAATAGTCGCCTAGGCCATCTCTCCTTCGAATACCCTGGATCAGTTGGGGCTGGTCCCCGGCAGGTGGCGACCGAACAGGGACCTCAGGAGGCAATACTCAAAGAGCTGAGCAGACACGAACCACGCAATCAGCAGGCAATAAGCATGGAGCTCAGCAGTGACGAATCATGCTGCTCAACTGGCAATAATCAAGCACGTGACCAGGCAGGAATCACGCAGCTCAGCTGGCAATTGTCAAGCAGATGAGCCGACAGGAATCACGCAGCTCAGATGGCAATTGTCATGCAGATGAGCCGGCAGGAATCACGCAGCTCAGCAGGCCCTGATCACGTGACTCTGCAGGCACTGATCACGTGGCTGATCAAGATCACGTGACTGCATGCACTGATGACCACTGATCACGTGGCATGATCAGTGACTGCACTGATCACTGTGCACTGATCACGTGGCTGATCACTGTGACATGCATGCACTGCACTGATCACGTGTGATCACGTGACTGCTGATCACTGACTGCATGATCACGTGACTGCATGCACTGATGACGTGGCTGGGCACTGATCACATGGCTCATCATGCACTGATCACGTGTTTATCAGGCAATGATCAGTGACTGACAGGCGCTGATCATGGGACTGTGCACGCACTGATCACGTGGCTATCATGCACTGATCACGTGACTGCGCATGCACTGATGACGTGGCTGTTCGGGCACTGATCACGTGTTTATCAGGCAGTGATCAGTGACTGACAGGCGCTGATCAGGGGACTGTGCACGCACTGATCAGGTGGCTGATCAGGAACTGACCACCTGACCGCGCATGCAGTGATCACGTGGCTGGTCGTTCACTGATCACGTGTTTATCATACGGTGATCACGTGACTGAGAGGCGCTGATCACGTGACTGTGCCGTCAGTGATCACGTGGCTGAGCAGGCACTGATATCGTGACTGAGCATGCACTGATCATGTGCCGGGAGCCGGGGAGGCATTCCACTCTGGACAAAGGTCATGAGGAAGGAGGCTCGGCATACGCAAATGCGGGATCGAGCCTCAGGAGTCCACCCGGATATTCTCGAGCATCTCCCCCAAAAAAACCGGAGTCTGCCTACTGTATTGCTTTGTGCTCTCACCTCTGATTTCACTGGGGGCTGTCCCCCACCACCATCTCGCTCTCTCTGTCAAAGAGTTAACTTACAGCTCCAATTCATAAAGTTCCTTGTCATTCTTCCCTTTAACTTCCAGCTGAGTCTCCATCTGGAGCGCGGAACCCACCACGCTTACTAATTATGCCTGGGCTGCTAAGACCCACTCGAGAAGGTGTCTAGGGTGAGGCACCTTTCGCTATTCGAGAGGGCGCCTGCGGCCTACGTAAGTGGTGCAAACTTCTTGTCTTGAAGTTTGATTGGTCTTCCGCGTAAACCAAGCTACTCAGTCTCTTTTCTCCACCGAATTTTCCTACTGAGCTCTCCTCATACTATTATTCTTGACATCTCTGATTAGCATATAAATAGTCGCCTAGGCCATCTCTCCTTCGAATACCCTGGATCAGTTGGGGCTGGTCCCCGGCAGGTGGCGACCGAACAGGGACCTCAGGAGGCAATACTCAAAGAGCTGAGCAGACACGAACCACGCAATCAGCAGGCAATAAGCATGGAGCTCAGCAGTGACGAATCATGCTGCTCAACTGGCAATAATCAAGCACGTGACCAGGCAGGAATCACGCAGCTCAGCTGGCAATTGTCAAGCAGATGAGCCGACAGGAATCACGCAGCTCAGCTGGCAATTGTCATGCAGATGAGCCGGCAGGAATCACGCAGCTCAGCAGGCCCTGATCACGTGACTCTGCAGGCACTGATCACGTGGCTGATCAAGTCCAGATCACGTGACTGAGCATGCACTGATCACGTGGCTATCATGCACTGATGACGTGACTGCGCATGCACTGATGACGTGGCTGATCGGGCACTGATCACATGGCTCATCATGCACTGATCACGTGTTTATCAGGCAATGATCAGTGACTGACAGGCGCTGATCATGGGACTGTGCACGCACTGATCACGTGGCTATCATGCACTGATCACGTGACTGCGCATGCACTGATGACGTGGCTGTTCGGGCACTGATCACGTGTTTATCAGGCAGTGATCAGTGACTGACAGGCGCTGATCAGGGGACTGTGCACGCACTGATCAGGTGGCTGATCAGGAACTGACCACCTGACCGCGCATGCAGTGATCACGTGGCTGGTCGTTCACTGATCACGTGTTTATCATACGGTGATCACGTGACTGAGAGGCGCTGATCACGTGACTGTGCCGTCAGTGATCACGTGGCTGAGCAGGCACTGATATCGTGACTGAGCATGCACTGATCATGTGCCGGGAGCCGGGGAGGCATTCCACTCTGGACAAAGGTCATGAGGAAGGAGGCTCGGCATACGCAAATGCGGGATCGAGCCTCAGGAGTCCACCCGGATATTCTCGAGCATCTCCCCCCAAAAAAACCAGAGTCTGCCTACTGTATTGCTTTGTGCTCTCACCTCTGATTTCACTGGGGGCTGTCCCCCACCACCATCTCGCTCTCTCTGTCAAAGAGTTAACTTACAGCTCCAATTCATAAAGTTCCTTGTCATTCTTCCCTTTAACTTCCAGCTGAGTCTCCATCTGGAGCGCGGAACCCACCACGCTTACTAATTATGCCTGGGCTGCTAAGACCCACTCGAGAAGGTGTCTAGGGTGAGGCACCTTTCGCTATTCGAGAGGGCGCCTGCGGCCTACGTAAGTGGTGCAAACTTCTTGTCTTGAAGTTTGATTGGTCTTCCGCGTAAACCAAGCTACTCAGTCTCTTTTCTCCACCGAATTTTCCTACTGAGCTCTCCTCATACTATTATTCTTGACATCTCTGATTAGCATATAAATAGTCGCCTAGGCCATCTCTCCTTCGAATACCCTGGATCAGTTGGGGCTGGTCCCCGGCAGGTGGCGACCGAACAGGGACCTCAGGAGGCAATACTCAAAGAGCTGAGCAGACACGAACCACGCAATCAGCAGGCAATAAGCATGGAGCTCAGCAGTGACGAATCATGCTGCTCAACTGGCAATAATCAAGCACGTGACCAGGCAGGAATCACCCAGCTCAGCTGGCAATTGTCAAGCAGATGAGCCGACAGGAATCACGCAGCTCAGATGGCAATTGTCATGCAGATGAGCCGGCAGGAATCACGCAGCTCAGCAGGCCCTGATCACGTGACTCTGCAGGCACTGATCACGTGGCTGATCAAGTACAGATCACGTGACTGCATGCACTGATGACGTGGCTGATCGCACTGATCACGTCAGGCACTGATCAGTGACTGACAGGCGCTGATCAGACTGTGCACGCACTGATCATGGCTGATCGACTGATCACTGAGCATGCACTGATCACGTGGCACTGATCACGTGATCACTGATCACGTGACTGACGCTGATCACGTGACTGTGCCGCACTGATCATGTGACTGCATGCACTGATGACTCGGGCACTGATCACATGGCTCATCATGCACTGATCACGTGTTTATCAGGCAATGATCAGTGACTGACAGGCGCTGATCATGGACTGTGCACGCACTGATCACGTGGCTATCATGCACTGATCACGTGACTGTGCATGCACTGATGACGTGGCTGATCGGGCACTGATCACATGGCTCATCATGCACTGATCACGTGTTTATCAGGCAATGATCAGTGACTGACAGGTGCTGATCATGGGACTGTGCACGCACTGATCACGTGGCTATCATGCACTGATCACGTGACTGCGCATGCACTGATGACGTGGCTGTTCGGGCACTGATCACGTGTTTATCAGGCAGTGATCAGTGACTGACAGGCGCTGATCAGGGACTGTGCACGCACTGATCAGGTGGCTGATCAGGAACTGACCACCTGACCTCGCATGCAGTGATCACGTGGCTGGTCGTTCACTGATCACGTGTTTATCATAGGGTGATCACGTGACTGAGAGGCGCTGATCACGTGACTGTGCCGTCAGTGATCACGTGGCTGAGCAGGCACTGATATCGTGACTGAGCATGCACTGATCATGTGCCGGGAGCCGGGGAGGCATTCCACTCTGGACAAAGGTCATGAGGAAGGAGGCTCGGCATACGCAAATGCGGGATCGAGCCTCAGGAGTCCACCCGGATATTCTCGAGCATCTCCCCCCAAAAAAACCGGAGTCTGCCTACTGTATTGCTTTGTGCTCTCACCTCTGATTTCACTGGGGGCTGTCCCCCACCACCATCTCGCTCTCTCTGTCAAAGAGTTAACTTACAGCTCCAATTCATAAAGTTCCTTGTCATTCTTCCCTTTAACTTCCAGCTGAGTCTCCATCTGGAGCGCGGAACCCACCACGCTTACTAATTATGCCTGGGCTGCTAAGACCCACTCGAGAAGGTGTCTAGGGTGAGGCACCTTTCGCTATTCGAGAGGGCGCCTGCGGCCTACGTAAGTGGTGCAAACTTCTTGTCTTGAATTTTGATTGGTCTTCCGCGTAAACCAAGCTACTCAGTCTCTTTTCTCCACCGAATTTTCCTACTGAGCTCTCCTCATACTATTATTCTTGACATCTCTGATTAGCATATAAATAGTCGCCTAGGCCATCTCTCCTTCGAATACCCTGGATCAGTTGGGGCTGGTCCCCGGCAGGTGGCGACCGAACAGGGACCTCAGGAGGCAATACTCAAAGAGCTGAGCAGACACGAACCACGCAATCAGCAGGCAATAAGCATGGAGCTCAGCAGTGACGAATCATGCTGCTCAACTGGCAATAATCAAGCACGTGACCAGGCAGGAATCACGCAGCTCAGCTGGCAATTGTCAAGCAGATGAGCCGACAGGAATCACGCAGCTCAGATGGCAATTGTCATGCAGATGAGCCGGCAGGAATCACGCAGCTCAGCAGGCCCTGATCACGTGACTCTGCAGGCACTGATCACGTGGCTGATCAAGTCCAGATCACGTGACTGAGCATGCACTGATCACGTGGCTATCATGCACTGATGACGTGACTGCGCATGCACTGATGACGTGGCTGATCGGGCACTGATCACATGGCTCATCATGCACTGATCACGTGTTTATCAGGCAATGATCAGTGACTGACAGGCGCTGATCATGGGACTGTGCACGCACTGATCACGTGGCTATCATGCACTGATCACGTGACTGCGCATGCACTGATGACGTGGCTGTTCGGGCACTGATCACGTGTTTATCAGGCAGTGATCAGTGACTGACAGGCGCTGATCAGGGGACTGTGCACGCACTGATCAGGTGGCTGATCAGGAACTGACCACCTGACCGCGCATGCAGTGATCACGTGGCTGGTCGTTCACTGATCACGTGTTTATCATACGGTGATCACGTGACTGAGAGGCGCTGATCACGTGACTGTGCCGTCAGTGATCACGTGGCTGAGCAGGCACTGATATCGTGACTGAGCATGCACTGATCATGTGCCGGGAGCCGGGGAGGCATTCCACTCTGGACAAAGGTCATGAGGAAGGAGGCTCGGCATACGCAAATGCGGGATCGAGCCTCAGGAGTCCACCCGGATATTCTCGAGCATCTCCCCCCAAAAAAACGAGTCTGCCTACTGTATTGCTTTGTGCTCTCACCTCTGATTTCACTGGGGGCTGTCCCCCACCACCATCTCGCTCTCTCTGTCAAAGAGTTAACTTACAGCTCCAATTCATAAAGTTCCTTGTCATTCTTCCCTTTAACTTCCAGCTGAGTCTCCATCTGGAGCGCGGAACCCACCACGCTTACTAATTATGCCTGGGCTGCTAAGACCCACTCGAGAAGGTGTCTAGGGTGAGGCACCTTTCGCTATTCGAGAGGGCGCCTGCGGCCTACGTAAGTGGTGCAAACTTCTTGTCTTGAAGTTTGATTGGTCTTCCGCGTAAACCAAGCTACTCAGTCTCTTTTCTCCACCGAATTTTCCTACTGAGCTCTCCTCATACTATTATTCTTGACATCTCTGATTAGCATATAAATAGTCGCCTAGGCCATCTCTCCTTCGAATACCCTGGATCAGTTGGGGCTGGTCCCCGGCAGGTGGCGACCGAACAGGGACCTCAGGAGGCAATACTCAAAGAGCTGAGCAGACACGAACCACGCAATCAGCAGGCAATAAGCATGGAGCTCAGCAGTGACGAATCATGCTGCTCAACTGGCAATAATCAAGCACGTGACCAGGCAGGAATCACGCAGCTCAGCTGGCAATTGTCAAGCAGATGAGCCGACAGGAATCACGCAGCTCAGCTGGCAATTGTCATGCAGATGAGCCGGCAGGAATCACGCAGCTCAGCAGGCCCTGATCACGTGACTCTGCAGGCACTGATCACGTGGCTGATCAAGTCCAGATCACGTGACTGAGCATGCACTGATCACGTGGCTATCATGCACTGATGACGTGACTGCGCATGCACTGATGACGTGGCTGATCGGGCACTGATCACATGGCTCATCATGCACTGATCACGTGTTTATCAGGCAATGATCAGTGACTGACAGGCGCTGATCATGGGACTGTGCACGCACTGATCACGTGGCTATCATGCACTGATCACGTGACTGCGCATGCACTGATGACGTGGCTGTTCGGGCACTGATCACGTGTTTATCAGGCAGTGATCAGTGACTGACAGGCGCTGATCAGGGGACTGTGCACGCACTGATCAGGTGGCTGATCAGGAACTGACCACCTGACCGCGCATGCAGTGATCACGTGGCTGGTCGTTCACTGATCACGTGTTTATCATACGGTGATCACGTGACTGAGAGGCGCTGATCACGTGACTGTGCCGTCAGTGATCACGTGGCTGAGCAGGCACTGATATCGTGACTGAGCATGCACTGATCATGTGCCGGGAGCCGGGGAGGCATTCCACTCTGGACAAAGGTCATGAGGAAGGAGGCTCGGCATACGCAAATGCGGGATCGAGCCTCAGGAGTCCACCCGGATATTCTCGAGCATCTCCCCCCAAAAAACCGGAGTCTGCCTACTGTATTGCTTTGTGCTCTCACCTCTGATTTCACTGGGGGCTGTCCCCCACCACCATCTCGCTCTCTCTGTCAAAGAGTTAACTTACAGCTCCAATTCATAAAGTTCCTTGTCATTCTTCCCTTTAACTTCCAGCTGAGTCTCCATCTGGAGCGCGGAACCCACCACGCTTACTAATTATGCCTGGGCTGCTAAGACCCACTCGAGAAGGTGTCTAGGGTGAGGCACCTTTCGCTATTCGAGAGGGCGCCTGCGGCCTACGTAAGTGGTGCAAACTTCTTGTCTTGAAGTTTGATTGGTCTTCCGCGTAAACCAAGCTACTCAGTCTCTTTTCTCCACCGAATTTTCCTACTGAGCTCTCCTCATACTATTATTCTTGACATCTCTGATTAGCATATAAATAGTCGCCTAGGCCATCTCTCCTTCGAATACCCTGGATCAGTTGGGGCTGGTCCCCGGCAGGTGGCGACCGAACAGGGACCTCAGGAGGCAATACTCAAAGAGCTGAGCAGACACGAACCACGCAATCAGCAGGCAATAAGCATGGAGCTCAGCAGTGACGAATCATGCTGCTCAACTGGCAATAATCAAGCACGTGACCAGGCAGGAATCACGCAGCTCAGCTGGCAATTGTCAAGCAGATGAGCCGACAGGAATCACGCAGCTCAGCTGGCAATTGTCATGCAGATGAGCCGGCAGGAATCACGCAGCTCAGCAGGCCCTGATCACGTGACTCTGCAGGCACTGATCACGTGGCTGATCAAGTCCAGATCACGTGACTGAGCATGCACTGATCACGTGGCTATCATGCACTGATGACGTGACTGCGCATGCACTGATGACGTGGCTGATCGGGCACTGATCACATGGCTCATCATGCACTGATCACGTGTTTATCAGGCAATGATCAGTGACTGACAGGCGCTGATCATGGGACTGTGCACGCACTGATCACGTGGCTATCATGCACTGATCACGTGACTGCGCATGCACTGATGACGTGGCTGTTCGGGCACTGATCACGTGTTTATCAGGCAGTGATCAGTGACTGACAGGCGCTGATCAGGGGACTGTGCACGCACTGATCAGGTGGCTGATCAGGAACTGACCACCTGACCGCGCATGCAGTGATCACGTGGCTGGTCGTTCACTGATCACGTGTTTATCATACGGTGATCACGTGACTGAGAGGCGCTGATCACGTGACTGTGCCGTCAGTGATCACGTGGCTGAGCAGGCACTGATATCGTGACTGAGCATGCACTGATCATGTGCCGGGAGCCGGGGAGGCATTCCACTCTGGACAAAGGTCATGAGGAAGGAGGCTCGGCATACGCAAATGCGGGATCGAGCCTCAGGAGTCCACCCGGATATTCTCGAGCATCTCCCCCAAAAAAACCAGAGTCTGCCTACTGTATTGCTTTGTGCTCTCACCTCTGATTTCACTGGGGGCTGTCCCCCACCACCATCTCGCTCTCTCTGTCAAAGAGTTAACTTACAGCTCCAATTCATAAAGTTCCTTGTCATTCTTCCCTTTAACTTCCAGCTGAGTCTCCATCTGGAGCGCGGAACCCACCACGCTTACTAATTATGCCTGGGCTGCTAAGACCCACTCGAGAAGGTGTCTAGGGTGAGGCACCTTTCGCTATTCGAGAGGGCGCCTGCGGCCTACGTAAGTGGTGCAAACTTCTTGTCTTGAAGTTTGATTGGTCTTCCGCGTAAACCAAGCTACTCAGTCTCTTTTCTCCACCGAATTTTCCTACTGAGCTCTCCTCATACTATTATTCTTGACATCTCTGATTAGCATATAAATAGTCGCCTAGGCCATCTCTCCTTCGAATACCCTGGATCAGTTGGGGCTGGTCCCCGGCAGGTGGCGACCGAACAGGGACCTCAGGAGGCAATACTCAAAGAGCTGAGCAGACACGAACCACGCAATCAGCAGGCAATAAGCATGGAGCTCAGCAGTGACGAATCATGCTGCTCAACTGGCAATAATCAAGCACGTGACCAGGCAGGAATCACGCAGCTCAGCTGGCAATTGTCAAGCAGATGAGCCGACAGGAATCACGCAGCTCAGATGGCAATTGTCATGCAGATGAGCCGGCAGGAATCACGCAGCTCAGCAGGCCCTGATCACGTGACTCTGCAGGCACTGATCACGTGGCTGATCAAGATCACGTGACTGCATGCACTGATCACGTGGCTGATCGCACTGATCACGATCAGGCACTGATCAGTGACTGACAGGCACTGATCAGACTGTCACGCACTGATCACGTGGCTGATCAGGACTGATCACTGAGCATGCACTGATCATGGCTGGTCGCACTGATCACGTGATCATACTGATCACGTGACTGCGCTGATCACGTGACTGTGCAGTGATCATGACTGCATGCACTGATCACGTGGGGCACTGATCACATGGCTCATCATGCACTGATCACGTGTTTATCAGGCAATGATCAGTGACTGACATGACGGACTGTGCACGCACTGATCACGTGGCTATCATGCACTGATGACGTGACTGTGCATGCACTGATGACGTGGCTGATCGGGCACTGATCACATGGCTCATCATGCACTAATCACGTGTTTATCAGGCAATGATCAGTGACTGGCAGGCTCTGATCATGGGACTGTGCACGCACTGATCACGTGGCTATCATGCACTGATCACGTGACTGCGCATGCACTGATGACGTGGCTGTTCGGGCACTGATCACGTGTTTATCAGGCAGTGATCAGTGACTGACAGGCGCTGATCAGGGGACTGTGCACGCACTGATCAGGTGGCTGATCAGGAACTGACCACCTGACCGCGCATGCAGTGATCACGTGGCTGGTCGTTCACTGATCACGTGTTTATCATACGGTGATCACGTGACTGAGAGGCGCTGATCACGTGACTGTGCCGTCAGTGATCACGTGGCTGAGCAGGCACTGATATCGTGACTGAGCATGCACTGATCATGTGCCGGGAGCCGGGGAGGCATTCCACTCTGGACAAAGGTCAGGAGGAAGGAGGCTCGGCATACGCAAATGCGGGATCGAGCCTCAGGAGTCCACCCGGATATTCTCGAGCATCTCCCCCCCAAAAAAACCGGAGTCTGCCTACTGTATTGCTTTGTGCTCTCACCTCTGATTTCACTGGGGGCTGTCCCCCACCACCATCTCGCTCTCTCTGTCAAAGAGTTAACTTACAGCTCCAATTCATAAAGTTCCTTGTCATTCTTCCCTTTAACTTCCAGCTGAGTCTCCATCTGGAGCGCGGAACCCACCACGCTTACTAATTATGCCTGGGCTGCTAAGACCCACTCGAGAAGGTGTCTAGGGTGAGGCACCTTTCGCTATTCGAGAGGGCGCCTGCGGCCTACGTAAGTGGTGCAAACTTCTTGTCTTGAAGTTTGATTGGTCTTCCGCGTAAACCAAGCTACTCAGTCTCTTTTCTCCACCGAATTTTCCTACTGAGCTCTCCTCATACTATTATTCTTGACATCTCTGATTAGCATATAAATAGTCGCCTAGGCCATCTCTCCTTCGAATACCCTGGATCAGTTGGGGCTGGTCCCGGCAGGTGGCGACCGAACAGGGACCTCAGGAGGCAATACTCAAAGAGCTGAGCAGACACGAACCACGCAATCAGCAGGCAATAAGCATGGAGCTCAGCAGTGACGAATCATGCTGCTCAACTGGCAATAATCAAGCACGTGACCAGGCAGGAATCACGCAGCTCAGCTGGCAATTGTCAAGCAGATGAGCCGACAGGAATCACGCAGCTCAGATGGCAATTGTCATGGATGAGCCGGCAGGAATCACGCAGCTCAGCAGGCCCTGATCACGTGACTCTGCAGGCACTGATCACGTGGCTGATCAAGTCCAGATCACGTGACTGAGCATGCACTGATCACGTGGCTATCATGCACTGATGACGTGACTGCGCATGCACTGATGACGTGGCTGATCGGGCACTGATCACATGGCTCATCATGCACTGATCACGTGTTTATCAGGCAATGATCAGTGACTGACAGGCGCTGATCATGGGACTGTGCACGCACTGATCACGTGGCTATCATGCACTGATCACGTGACTGCGCATGCACTGATGACGTGGCTGTTCGGGCACTGATCACGTGTTTATCAGGCAGTGATCAGTGACTGACAGGCGCTGATCAGGGGACTGTGCACGCACTGATCAGGTGGCTGATCAGGAACTGACCACCTGACCGCGCATGCAGTGATCACGTGGCTGGTCGTTCACTGATCACGTGTTTATCATACGGTGATCACGTGACTGAGAGGCGCTGATCACGTGACTGTGCCGTCAGTGATCACGTGGCTGAGCAGGCACTGATATCGTGACTGAGCATGCACTGATCATGTGCCGGGAGCCGGGGAGGCATTCCACTCTGGACAAAGGTCATGAGGAAGGAGGCTCGGCATACGCAAATGCGGGATCGAGCCTCAGGAGTCCACCCGGATATTCTCGAGCATCTCCCCCAAAAAAACCGGAGTCTGCCTACTGTATTGCTTTGTGCTCTCACCTCTGATTTCACTGGGGGCTGTCCCCCACCACCATCTCGCTCTCTCTGTCAAAGAGTTAACTTAGAGCTCCAATTCATAAAGTTCCTTGTCATTCTTCCCTTTAACTTCCAGCTGAGTCTCCATCTGGAGCGCGGAACCCACCACGCTTACTAATTATGCCTGGGCTGCTAAGACCCACTCGAGAAGGTGTCTAGGGTGAGGCACCTTTCGCTATTCGAGAGGGCGCCTGCGGCCTACGTAAGTGGTGCAAACTTCTTGTCTTGAAGTTTGATTGGTCTTCCGCGTAAACCAAGCTACTCAGTCTCTTTTCTCCACCGAATTTTCCTACTGAGCTCTCCTCATACTATTATTCTTGACATCTCTGATTAGCATATAAATAGTCGCCTAGGCCATCTCTCCTTCGAATACCCTGGATCAGTTGGGGCTGGTCCCCGGCAGGTGGCGACCGAACAGGGACCTCAGGAGGCAATACTCAAAGAGCTGAGCAGACACGAACCACGCAATCAGCAGGCAATAAGCATGGAGCTCAGCAGTGACGAATCATGCTGCTCAACTGGCAATAATCAAGCACGTGACCAGGCAGGAATCACGCAGCTCAGCTGGCAATTGTCAAGCAGATGAGCCGACAGGAATCACGCAGCTCAGATGGCAATTGTCATGCAGATGAGCCGGCAGGAATCACGCAGCTCAGCAGGCCCTGATCACGTGACTCTGCAGGCACTGATCACGTGGCTGATCAAGTCCAGATCACGTGACTGAGCATGCACTGATCACGTGGCTATCATGCACTGATGACGTGACTGCGCATGCACTGATGACGTGGCTGATCGGGCACTGATCACATGGCTCATCATGCACTGATCACGTGTTTATCAGGCAATGATCAGTGACTGACAGGCGCTGATCATGGGACTGTGCACGCACTGATCACGTGGCTATCATGCACTGATCACGTGACTGCGCATGCACTGATGACGTGGCTGTTCGGGCACTGATCACGTGTTTATCAGGCAGTGATCAGTGACTGACAGGCGCTGATCAGGGGACTGTGCACGCACTGATCAGGTGGCTGATCAGGAACTGACCACCTGACCGCGCATGCAGTGATCACGTGGCTGGTCGTTCACTGATCACGGGTTTATCATACGGTGATCACGTGATTGAGAGGCGCTGATCACGTGACTGTGCCGTCAGTGATCACGTGGCTGAGCAGGCACTGATATCGTGACTGAGCATGCACTGATCATGTGCCGGGAGCCGGGGAGGCATTCCACTCTGGACAAAGGTCATGAGGAAGGAGGCTCGGCATACGCAAATGCGGGATCGAGCCTCAGGAGTCCACCCGGATATTCTCGAGCATCTCCCCCAAAAAAACCAGAGTCTGCCTACTGTATTGCTTTGTGCTCTCACCTCTGATTTCACTGGGGGCTGTCCCCCACCACCATCTCGCTCTCTCTGTCAAAGAGTTAACTTACAGCTCCAATTCATAAAGTTCCTTGTCATTCTTCCCTTTAACTTCCAGCTGAGTCTCCATCTGGAGCGCGGAACCCACCACGCTTACTAATTATGCCTGGGCTGCTAAGACCCACTCGAGAAGGTGTCTAGGGTGAGGCACCTTTCGCTATTCGAGAGGGCGCCTGCGGCCTACGTAAGTGGTGCAAACTTCTTGTCTTGAAGTTTGATTGGTCTTCCGCGTAAACCAAGCTACTCAGTCTCTTTTCTCCACCGAATTTTCCTACTGAGCTCTCCTCATACTATTATTCTTGACATCTCTGATTAGCATATAAATAGTCGCCTAGGCCATCTCTCCTTCGAATACCCTGGATCAGTTGGGGCTGGTCCCCGGCAGGTGGCGACCGAACAGGGACCTCAGGAGGCAATACTCAAAGAGCTGAGCAGACACGAACCACGCAATCAGCAGGCAATAAGCATGGAGCTCAGCAGTGACGAATCATGCTGCTCAACTGGCAATAATCAAGCACGTGACCAGGCAGGAATCACGCAGCTCAGCTGGCAATTGTCAAGCAGATGAGCCGACAGGAATCACGCAGCTCAGATGGCAATTGTCATTCAGATGAGCCGGCAGGAATCACGCAGCTCAGCAGGCCCTGATCACTTGACTCTGCAGGCACTGATCACGTGGCTGATCAAGTACATATCACGTGACTGCGCATGCACTGATGACGTGGCTGATCATGCACTGATCACGATCAGGCAGTGATCAGTGACTGACAGGCGCTGATCAGACTGTGCACGCACTGATCACGTGGCTGATCAGGACTGCACCTGAGCATGCACTGATCACGTGGCTGGCACTGATCACGTGATCATACTGATCACGTGACTAGGCGCTGATCACGTGACTGTGTCACTGATCATGTGACTGCATGCACTGATGACGTGGCTGATCGGGCACTGATCACATGGCTCATCATGCACTGATCACGTGTTTATCAGGCAATGATCAGTGACTGACAGGCGCTGATCATGGGACTGTGCACGCACTGATCACGTGGCTATCATGCACTGATGACGTGACTGTGCATGCACTGCTGACGTGCCTGTTCGGGCACTGATCACATGGCTCATCATGCACTGATCACGTGTTTATCAGGCAATGATCAGTGACTGACAGGCGCTGATCATGGGACTGTGCACGCAGTGATCACGTGGCTATCATGCACTGATCACGTGACTGCGCATGCACTGATGACGTGGCTGTTCGGGCACTGATCACGTGTTTATCAGGCAGTGATCAGTGACTGACAGGCGCTGATCAGGGGACTGTGCACGCACTGATCAGGTGGCTGATCAGGAACTGACCACCTGACCGCGCATGCAGTGATCACGTGGCTGGTCGCTCACTGATCACGTGTTTATCATAGGGTGATCATGTGACTGAGAGGCGCTGATCACGTGACTGTGCCGCCAGTGATCACGTGGCTGAGCAGGCACTGATATCGTGACTGAGCATGCACTGATCATGTGCCGGGAGCCGGGGAGGCATTCCACTCTGGACAAAGGTCATGAGGAAGGAGGCTCGGCACACGCAAATGCGGGATCGAGCCTCAGGAGTCCACCCGGATATTCTCGAGCATCTCCCCCCAAAAAAACCGGAGTCTGCCTACTGTATTGCTTTGTGCTCTCACCTCTGATTTCACTGGGGGCTGTCCCCCACCACCATCTCGCTCTCTCTGTCAAAGAGTTAACTTACAGCTCCAATTCATAAAGTTCCTTGTCATTCTTCCCTTTAACTTCCAGCTGAGTCTCCATCTGGAGCGCGGAACCTACCACGCTTACTAATTATGCCTGGGCTGCTAAGACCCACTCGAGAAGGTGTCTAGGGTGAGGCACCTTTCGCTATTCGAGAGGGCGCCTGCGGCCTACGTAAGTGGTGCAAACTTCTTGTCTTGAAGTTTGATTGGTCTTCCGCGTAAACCAAGCTACTCAGTCTCTTTTCTCCACCGAATTTTCCTACTGAGCTCTCCTCATACTATTATTCTTGACATCTCTGATTAGCATATAAATAGTCGCCTAGGCCATCTCTCCTTCGAATACCCTGGATCAGTTGGGGCTGGTCCCCGGCAGGTGGCGACCGAACAGGGACCTCAGGAGGCAATACTCAAAGAGCTGAGCAGACACGAACCACGCAATCAGCAGGCAATAAGCATGGAGCTCAGCAGTGACGAATCATGCTGCTCAACTGGCAACAATCAAGCACGTGACCAGGCAGGAATCACGCAGCTCAGCTGGCAATTGTCAAGCAGATGAGCCGACAGGAATCACGCAGCTCAGATGGCAATTGTCATGCAGATGAGCCGGCAGGAATCACGCAGCTCAGCAGGCCCTGATCACGTGACTCTGCAGGCACTGATCACGTGGCTGATCAAGTCCAGATCACGTGACTGAGCATGCACTGATCACGTGGCTATCATGCACTGATGACGTGACTGCGCATGCACTGATGACGTGGCTGATCGGGCACTGATCACATGGCTCATCATGCACTGATCACGTGTTTATCAGGCAATGATCAGTGACTGACAGGCGCTGATCATGGGACTGTGCACGCACTGATCACGTGGCTATCATGCACTGATCACGTGACTGCGCATGCACTGATGACGTGGCTGTTCGGGCACTGATCACGTGTTTATCAGGCAGTGATCAGTGACTGACAGGCGCTGATCAGGGGACTGTGCACGCACTGATCAGGTGGCTGATCAGGAACTGACCACCTGACCGCGCATGCAGTGATCACGTGGCTGGTCGCTCACTGATCACGTGTTTATCATACGGTGATCACGTGACTGAGAGGCGCTGATCACGTGACTGTGCCGTCAGTGATCACGTGGCTGAGCAGGCACTGATATCGTGACTGAGCATGCACTGATCATGTGCCGGGAGCCGGGGAGGCATTCCACTCTGGACAAAGGTCATGAGGAAGGAGGCTCGGCATACGCAAATGCGGGATCGAGCCTCAGGAGTCCACCCGGATATTCTCGAGCATCTCCCCCAAAAAAACCGGAGTCTGCCTACTGTATTGCTTTGTGCTCTCACCTCTGATTTCACTGGGGGCTGTCCCCCACCACCATCTCGCTCTCTCTGTCAAAGAGTTAACTTACAGCTCCAATTCATAAAGTTCCTTGTCATTCTTCCCTTTAACTTCCAGCTGAGTCTCCATCTGGAGCGCGGAACCCACCACGCTTACTAATTATGCCTGGGCTGCTAAGACCCACTCGAGAAGGTGTCTAGGGTGAGGCACCTTTCGCTATTCGAGAGGGCGCCTGCGGCCTACGTAAGTGGTGCAAACTTCTTGTCTTGAAGTTTGATTGGTCTTCCGCGTAAACCAAGCTACTCAGTCTCTTTTCTCCACCGAATTTTCCTACTGAGCTCTCCTCATACTATTATTCTTGACATCTCTGATTAGCATATAAATAGTCGCCTAGGCCATCTCTCCTTCGAATACCCTGGATCAGTTGGGGCTGGTCCCCGGCAGGTGGCGACCGAACAGGGACCTCAGGAGGCGATACTCAAAGAGCTGAGCAGACACGAACCACGCAATCAGCAGGCAATAAGCATGGAGCTCAGCAGTGACGAATCATGCTGCTCAACTGGCAATAATCAAGCACGTGACCAGGCAGGAATCACGCAGCTCAGCTGGCAATTGTCAAGCAGATGAGCCGACAGGAATCACGCAGCTCAGCTGGCAATTGTCATGCAGATGAGCCGGCAGGAATCACGCAGCTCAGCAGGCCCTGATCACGTGACTCTGCAGGCACTGATCACGTGGCTGATCAAGTCCAGATCACGTGACTGAGCATGCACTGATCACGTGGCTATCATGCACTGATGACGTGACTGCGCATGCACTGATGACGTGGCTGATCGGGCACTGATCACATGGCTCATCATGCACTGATCACGTGTTTATCAGGCAATGATCAGTGACTGACAGGCGCTGATCATGGGACTGTGCACGCACTGATCACGTGGCTATCATGCACTGATCACGTGACTGCGCATGCACTGATGACGTGGCTGTTCGGGCACTGATCACGTGTTTATCAGGCAGTGATCAGTGACTGACAGGCGCTGATCAGGGGACTGTGCACGCACTGATCAGGTGGCTGATCAGGAACTGACCACCTGACCGCGCATGCAGTGATCACGTGGCTGGTCGCTCACTGATCACGTGTTTATCATACGGTGATCACGTGACTGAGAGGCGCTGATCACGTGACTGTGCCGTCAGTGATCACGTGGCTGAGCAGGCACTGATATCGTGACTGAGCATGCACTGATCATGTGCCGGGAGCCGGGGAGGCATTCCACTCTGGACAAAGGTCATGAGGAAGGAGGCTCGGCATACGCAAATGCGGGATCGAGCCTCAGGAGTCCACCCGGATGTTCTCGAGCATCTCCCCCCAAAAAAACCGGAGTCTGCCTACTGTATTGCTTTGTGCTCTCACCTCTGATTTCACTGGGGGCTGTCCCCCACCACCATCTCGCTCTCTCTGTCAAAGAGTTAACTTACAGCTCCAATTCATAAAGTTCCTTGTCATTCTTCCCTTTAACTTCCAGCTGAGTCTCCATCTGGAGCGCGGAACCCACCACGCTTACTAATTATGCCTGGGCTGCTAAGACCCACTCGAGAAGGTGTCTAGGGTGAGGCACCTTTCGCTATTCGAGAGGGCGCCTGCGGCCTACGTAAGTGGTGCAAACTTCTTGTCTTGAAGTTTGATTGGTCTTCCGCGTAAACCAAGCTACTCAGTCTCTTTTCTCCACCGAATTTTCCTACTGAGCTCTCCTCATACTATTATTCTTGACATCTCTGATTAGCATATAAATAGTCGCCTAGGCCATCTCTCCTTCGAATACCCTGGATCAGTTGGGGCTGGTCCCCGGCAGGTGGCGACCGAACAGGGACCTCAGGAGGCAATACTCAAAGAGCTGAGCAGACACGAACCACGCAATCAGCAGGCAATAAGCATGGAGCTCAGCAGTGACGAATCATGCTGCTCAACTGGCAACAATCAAGCACGTGACCAGGCAGGAATCACGCAGCTCAGCTGGCAATTGTCAAGCAGATGAGCCGACAGGAATCACGCAGCTCAGATGGCAATTGTCATGCAGATGAGCCGGCAGGAATCACGCAGCTCAGCAGGCCCTGATCACGTGACTCTGCAGGCACTGATCACGTGGCTGATCAAGTCCAGATCACGTGACTGAGCATGCACTGATCACGTGGCTATCATGCACTGATGACGTGACTGCGCATGCACTGATGACGTGGCTGATCGGGCACTGATCACATGGCTCATCATGCACTGATCACGTGTTTATCAGGCAATGATCAGTGACTGACAGGCGCTGATCATGGGACTGTGCACGCACTGATCACGTGGCTATCATGCACTGATCACGTGACTGCGCATGCACTGATGACGTGGCTGTTCGGGCACTGATCACGTGTTTATCAGGCAGTGATCAGTGACTGACAGGCGCTGATCAGGGGACTGTGCACGCACTGATCAGGTGGCTGATCAGGAACTGACCACCTGACCGCGCATGCAGTGATCACGTGGCTGGTCGCTCACTGATCACGTGTTTATCATACGGTGATCACGTGACTGAGAGGCGCTGATCACGTGACTGTGCCGTCAGTGATCACGTGGCTGAGCAGGCACTGATATCGTGACTGAGCATGCACTGATCATGTGCCGGGAGCCGGGGAGGCATTCCACTCTGGACAAAGGTCATGAGGAAGGAGGCTCGGCATACGCAAATGCGGGATCGAGCCTCAGGAGTCCACCCGGATGTTCTCGAGCATCTCCCCCCAAAAAAACCGGAGTCTGCCTACTGTATTGCTTTGTGCTCTCACCTCTGATTTCACTGGGGGCTGTCCCCCACCACCATCTCGCTCTCTCTGTCAAAGAGTTAACTTACAGCTCCAATTCATAAAGTTCCTTGTCATTCTTCCCTTTAACTTCCAGCTGAGTCTCCATCTGGAGCGCGGAACCCACCACGCTTACTAATTATGCCTGGGCTGCTAAGACCCACTCGAGAAGGTGTCTAGGGTGAGGCACCTTTCGCTATTCGAGAGGGCGCCTGCGGCCTACGTAAGTGGTGCAAACTTCTTGTCTTGAAGTTTGATTGGTCTTCCGCGTAAACCAAGCTACTCAGTCTCTTTTCTCCACCGAATTTTCCTACTGAGCTCTCCTCATACTATTATTCTTGACATCTCTGATTAGCATATAAATAGTCGCCTAGGCCATCTCTCCTTCGAATACCCTGGATCAGTTGGGGCTGGTCCCCGGCAGGTGGCGACCGAACAGGGACCTCAGGAGGCAATACTCAAAGAGCTGAGCAGACACGAACCACGCAATCAGCAGGCAATAAGCATGGAGCTCAGCAGTGACGAATCATGCTGCTCAACTGGCAATAATCAAGCACGTGACCAGGCAGGAATCACGCAGCTCAGCTGGCAATTGTCAAGCAGATGAGCCGACAGGAATCACGCAGCTCAGCTGGCAATTGTCATGCAGATGAGCCGGCAGGAATCACGCAGCTCAGCAGGCCCTGATCACGTGACTCTGCAGGCACTGATCACGTGGCTGATCAAGTCCAGATCACGTGACTGAGCATGCACTGATCACGTGGCTATCATGCACTGATGACGTGACTGCGCATGCACTGATGACGTGGCTGATCGGGCACTGATCACATGGCTCATCATGCACTGATCACGTGTTTATCAGGCAATGATCAGTGACTGACAGGCGCTGATCATGGGACTGTGCACGCACTGATCACGTGGCTATCATGCACTGATCACGTGACTGCGCATGCACTGATGACGTGGCTGTTCGGGCACTGATCACGTGTTTATCAGGCAGTGATCAGTGACTGACAGGCGCTGATCAGGGGACTGTGCACGCACTGATCAGGTGGCTGATCAGGAACTGACCACCTGACCGCGCATGCAGTGATCACGTGGCTGGTCGCTCACTGATCACGTGTTTATCATACGGTGATCACGTGACTGAGAGGCGCTGATCACGTGACTGTGCCGTCAGTGATCACGTGGCTGAGCAGGCACTGATATCGTGACTGAGCATGCACTGATCATGTGCCGGGAGCCGGGGAGGCATTCCACTCTGGACAAAGGTCATGAGGAAGGAGGCTCGGCATACGCAAATGCGGGATCGAGCCTCAGGAGTCCACCCGGATATTCTCGAGCATCTCCCCCAAAAAACCGGAGTCTGCCTACTGTATTGCTTTGTGCTCTCACCTCTGATTTCACTGGGGGCTGTCCCCCACCACCATCTCGCTCTCTCTGTCAAAGAGTTAACTTACAGCTCCAATTCATAAAGTTCCTTGTCATTCTTCCCTTTAACTTCCAGCTGAGTCTCCATCTGGAGCGCGGAACCCACCACGCTTACTAATTATGCCTGGGCTGCTAAGACCCACTCGAGAAGGTGTCTAGGGTGAGGCACCTTTCGCTATTCGAGAGGGCGCCTGCGGCCTACGTAAGTGGTGCAAACTTCTTGTCTTGAAGTTTGATTGGTCTTCCGCGTAAACCAAGCTACTCAGTCTCTTTTCTCCACCGAATTTTCCTACTGAGCTCTCCTCATACTATTATTCTTGACATCTCTGATTAGCATATAAATAGTCGCCTAGGCCATCTCTCCTTCGAATACCCTGGATCAGTTGGGGCTGGTCCCCGGCAGGTGGCGACCGAACAGGGACCTCAGGAGGCAATACTCAAAGAGCTGAGCAGACACGAACCACGCAATCAGCAGGCAATAAGCATGGAGCTCAGCAGTGACGAATCATGCTGCTCAACTGGCAATAATCAAGCACGTGACCAGGCAGGAATCACGCAGCTCAGCTGGCAATTGTCAAGCAGATGAGCCGACAGGAATCACGCAGCTCAGCTGGCAATTGTCATGCAGATGAGCCGGCAGGAATCACGCAGCTCAGCAGGCCCTGATCACGTGACTCTGCAGGCACTGATCACGTGGCTGATCAAGTCCAGATCACGTGACTGAGCATGCACTGATCACGTGGCTATCATGCACTGATGACGTGACTGCGCATGCACTGATGACGTGGCTGATCGGGCACTGATCACATGGCTCATCATGCACTGATCACGTGTTTATCAGGCAATGATCAGTGACTGACAGGCGCTGATCATGGGACCGTGCACGCACTGATCACGTGGCTATCATGCACTGATCACGTGACTGCGCATGCACTGATGACGTGGCTGTTCGGGCACTGATCACGTGTTTATCAGGCAGTGATCAGTGACTGACAGGCGCTGATCAGGGGACTGTGCACGCACTGATCAGGTGGCTGATCAGGAACTGACCACCTGACCGCGCATGCAGTGATCACGTGGCTGGTCGTTCACTGATCACGTGTTTATCATACGGTGATCACGTGACTGAGAGGCGCTGATCACGTGACTGTGCCGTCAGTGATCACGTGGCTGAGCAGGCACTGATATCGTGACTGAGCATGCACTGATCATGTGCCGGGAGCCGGGGAGGCATTCCACTCTGGACAAAGGTCATGAGGAAGGAGGCTCGGCATACGCAAATGCGGGATCGAGCCTCAGGAGTCCACCCGGATATTCTCGAGCATCTCCCCCAAAAAAACCGGAGTCTGCCTACTGTATTGCTTTGTGCTCTCACCTCTGATTTCACTGGGGGCTGTCCCCCACCACCATCTCGCTCTCTCTGTCAAAGAGTTAACTTACAGCTCCAATTCATAAAGTTCCTTGTCATTCTTCCCTTTAACTTCCAGCTGAGTCTCCATCTGGAGCGCGGAACCCACCACGCTTACTAATTATGCCTGGGCTGCTAAGACCCACTCGAGAAGGTGTCTAGGGTGAGGCACCTTTCGCTATTCGAGAGGGCGCCTGCGGCCTACGTAAGTGGTGCAAACTTCTTGTCTTGAAGTTTGATTGGTCTTCCGCGTAAACCAAGCTACTCAGTCTCTTTTCTCCACCGAATTTTCCTACTGAGCTCTCCTCATACTATTATTCTTGACATCTCTGATTAGCATATAAATAGTCGCCTAGGCCATCTCTCCTTCGAATACCCTGGATCAGTTGGGGCTGGTCCCCGGCAGGTGGCGACCGAACAGGGACCTCAGGAGGCGATACTCAAAGAGCTGAGCAGACACGAACCACGCAATCAGCAGGCAATAAGCATGGAGCTCAGCAGTGACGAATCATGCTGCTCAACTGGCAATAATCAAGCACGTGACCAGGCAGGAATCACGCAGCTCAGCTGGCAATTGTCAAGCAGATGAGCCGACAGGAATCACGCAGCTCAGATGGCAATTGTCATGCAGATGAGCCGGCAGGAATCACGCAGCTCAGCAGGCCCTGATCACGTGACTCTGCAGGCACTGATCACGTGGCTGATCAAGTCCAGATCACGTGACTGAGCATGCACTGATCACGTGGCTATCATGCACTGATGACGTGACTGCGCATGCACTGATGACGTGGCTGATCGGGCACTGATCACATGGCTCATCATGCACTGATCACGTGTTTATCAGGCAATGATCAGTGACTGACAGGCGCTGATCATGGGACTGTGCACGCACTGATCACGTGGCTATCATGCACTGATCACGTGACTGCGCATGCACTGATGACGTGGCTGTTCGGGCACTGATCACGTGTTTATCAGGCAGTGATCAGTGACTGACAGGCGCTGATCAGGGGACTGTGCACGCACTGATCAGGTGGCTGATCAGGAACTGACCACCTGACCGCGCATGCAGTGATCACGTGGCTGGTCGCTCACTGATCACGTGTTTATCATACGGTGATCACGTGACTGAGAGGCGCTGATCACGTGACTGTGCCGTCAGTGATCACGTGGCTGAGCAGGCACTGATATCGTGACTGAGCATGCACTGATCATGTGCCGGGAGCCGGGGAGGCATTCCACTCTGGACAAAGGTCATGAGGAAGGAGGCTCGGCATACGCAAATGCGGGATCGAGCCTCAGGAGTCCACCCGGATATTCTCGAGCATCTCCCCCAAAAACCGGAGTCTGCCTACTGTATTGCTTTGTGCTCTCACCTCTGATTTCACTGGGGGCTGTCCCCCACCACCATCTCGCTCTCTCTGTCAAAGAGTTAACTTACAGCTCCAATTCATAAAGTTCCTTGTCATTCTTCCCTTTAACTTCCAGCTGAGTCTCCATCTGGAGCGCGGAACCCACCACGCTTACTAATTATGCCTGGGCTGCTAAGACCCACTCGAGAAGGTGTCTAGGGTGAGGCACCTTTCGCTATTCGAGAGGGCGCCTGCGGCCTACGTAAGTGGTGCAAACTTCTTGTCTTGAAGTTTGATTGGTCTTCCGCGTAAACCAAGCTACTCAGTCTCTTTTCTCCACCGAATTTTCCTACTGAGCTCTCCTCATACTATTATTCTTGACATCTCTGATTAGCATATAAATAGTCGCCTAGGCCATCTCTCCTTCGAATACCCTGGATCAGTTGGGGCTGGTCCCCGGCAGGTGGCGACCGAACAGGGACCTCAGGAGGCAATACTCAAAGAGCTGAGCAGACACGAACCACGCAATCAGCAGGCAATAAGCATGGAGCTCAGCAGTGACGAATCATGCTGCTCAACTGGCAATAATCAAGCACGTGACCAGGCAGGAATCACGCAGCTCAGCTGGCAATTGTCAAGCAGATGAGCCGACAGGAATCACGCAGCTCAGATGGCAATTGTCATGCAGATGAGCCGGCAGGAATCACGCAGCTCAGCAGGCCCTGATCACGTGACTCTGCAGGCACTGATCACGTGGCTGATCAAGTCCAGATCACGTGACTGAGCATGCACTGATCACGTGGCTATCATGCACTGATGACGTGACTGCGCATGCACTGATGACGTGGCTGATCGGGCACTGATCACATGGCTCATCATGCACTGATCACGTGTTTATCAGGCAATGATCAGTGACTGACAGGCGCTGATCATGGGACTGTGCACGCACTGATCACGTGGCTATCATGCACTGATCACGTGACTGCGCATGCACTGATGACGTGGCTGTTCGGGCACTGATCACGTGTTTATCAGGCAGTGATCAGTGACTGACAGGCGCTGATCAGGGGACTGTGCACGCACTGATCAGGTGGCTGATCAGGAACTGACCACCTGACCGCGCATGCAGTGATCACGTGGCTGGTCGCTCACTGATCACGTGTTTATCATACGGTGATCACGTGACTGAGAGGCGCTGATCACGTGACTGTGCCGTCAGTGATCACGTGGCTGAGCAGGCACTGATATCGTGACTGAGCATGCACTGATCATGTGCCGGGAGCCGGGGAGGCATTCCACTCTGGACAAAGGTCATGAGGAAGGAGGCTCGGCATACGCAAATGCGGGATCGAGCCTCAGGAGTCCACCCGGATATTCTCGAGCATCTCCCCCAAAAAAACCGGAGTCTGCCTACTGTATTGCTTTGTGCTCTCACCTCTGATTTCACTGGGGGCTGTCCCCCACCACCATCTCGCTCTCTCTGTCAAAGAGTTAACTTACAGCTCCAATTCATAAAGTTCCTTGTCATTCTTCCCTTTAACTTCCAGCTGAGTCTCCATCTGGAGCGCGGAACCCACCACGCTTACTAATTATGCCTGGGCTGCTAAGACCCACTCGAGAAGGTGTCTAGGGTGAGGCACCTTTCGCTATTCGAGAGGGCGCCTGCGGCCTACGTAAGTGGTGCAAACTTCTTGTCTTGAAGTTTGATTGGTCTTCCGCGTAAACCAAGCTACTCAGTCTCTTTTCTCCACCGAATTTTCCTACTGAGCTCTCCTCATACTATTATTCTTGACATCTCTGATTAGCATATAAATAGTCGCCTAGGCCATCTCTCCTTCGAATACCCTGGATCAGTTGGGGCTGGTCCCCGGCAGGTGGCGACCGAACAGGGACCTCAGGAGGCAATACTCAAAGAGCTGAGCAGACACGAACCACGCAATCAGCAGGCAATAAGCATGGAGCTCAGCAGTGACGAATCATGCTGCTCAACTGGCAACAATCAAGCACGTGACCAGGCAGGAATCACGCAGCTCAGCTGGCAATTGTCAAGCAGATGAGCCGACAGGAATCACGCAGCTCACATGGCAATTGTCATGCAGATGAGTCGGCAGGAATCACGCAGCTCAGCAGGCCCTGATCACGTGACTCTGCAGGCACTGATCACGTGGCTGATCAAGTACAGATCACGTGACTGAGCAGGCACTGATCACGTGGCTATCATGCACTGATGACGTGACTGCGCATGCACTGATGACGTGGCTGATCGGGCACTGATCACATGGCTCATCATGCACTGATCACGTGTTTATCAGGCAATGATCAGTGACTGACAGGCGCTGATCATGGGACTGTGCACGCACTGATCACGTGGCTATCATGCACTGATCACGTGACTGCGCATGCACTGATGACGTGGCTGTTCGGGCACTGATCACGTGTTTATCAGGCAGTGATCAGTGACTGACAGGCGCTGGTCAGGGGACTGTGCACGCACTGATCAGGTGGCTGATCAGGAACTGACCACCTGACCGCGCATGCAGTGATCACGTGGCTGGTCGCTCACTGATCACGTGTTTATCATACGGTGATCACGTGACTGAGAGGCGCTGATCACGTGACTGTGCCGTCAGTGATCACGTGGCTGAGCAGGCACTGATATCGTGACTGAGCATGCACTGATCATGTGCCGGGAGCCGGGGAGGCATTCCACTCTGGACAAAGGTCATGAGGAAGGAGGCTCGGCATACGCAAATGCGGGATCGAGCCTCAGGAGTCCACCCGGATATTCTCGAGCATCTCCCCCAAAAAAACCGGAGTCTGCCTACTGTATTGCTTTGTGCTCTCACCTCTGATTTCACTGGGGGCTGTCCCCCACCACCATCTCGCTCTCTCTGTCAAAGAGTTAACTTACAGCTCCAATTCATAAAGTTCCTTGTCATTCTTCCCTTTAACTTCCAGCTGAGTCTCCATCTGGAGCGCGGAACCCACCACGCTTACTAATTATGCCTGGGCTGCTAAGACCCACTCGAGAAGGTGTCTAGGGTGAGGCACCTTTCGCTATTCGAGAGGGCGCCTGCGGCCTACGTAAGTGGTGCAAACTTCTTGTCTTGAAGTTTGATTGGTCTTCCGCGTAAACCAAGCTACTCAGTCTCTTTTCTCCACCGAATTTTCCTACTGAGCTCTCCTCATACTATTATTCTTGACATCTCTGATTAGCATATAAATAGTCGCCTAGGCCATCTCTCCTTCGAATACCCTGGATCAGTTGGGGCTGGTCCCCGGCAGGTGGCGACCGAACAGGGACCTCAGGAGGCAATACTCAAAGAGCTGAGCAGACACGAACCACGCAATCAGCAGGCAATAAGCATGGAGCTCAGCAGTGACGAATCATGCTGCTCAACTGGCAATAATCAAGCACGTGACCAGGCAGGAATCACGCAGCTCAGCTGGCAATTGTCAAGCAGATGAGCCGACAGGAATCACGCAGCTCAGATGGCAATTGTCATGCAGATGAGCCGGCAGGAATCACGCAGCTCAGCAGGCCCTGATCACGTGACTCTGCAGGCACTGATCACGTGGCTGATCAAGTCCAGATCACGTGACTGAGCATGCACTGATCACGTGGCTATCATGCACTGATGACGTGATTGCGCATGCACTGATGACGTGGCTGATCAGGCACCGATCACATGGCTCATCATGCACTGATCACGTGTTTATCAGGCAATGATCAGTGACTGACAGGCGCTGATCATGGGACTGTGCACGCACTGATCACGTGGCTATCATGCACTGATCACGTGACTGCGCATGCACTGATGACGTGGCTGTTCGGGCACTGATCACGTGTTTATCAGGCAGTGATCAGTGACTGACAGGCGCTGATCAGGGGACTGTGCACGCACTGATCAGGTGGTTGATCAGGAACTGACCACCTGACCGCGCATGCAGTGATCACGTGGCTGGTCGCTCACTGATCACGTGTTTATCATACGGTGATCACGTGACTGAGAGGCGCTGATCACGTGACTGTGCCGCCAGTGATCACGTGGCTGAGCAGGCACTGATATCGTGACTGAGCATGCACTGATCATGTGCCGGGAGCCGGGGAGGCATTCCACTCTGGACAAAGGTCATGAGGAAGGAGGCTCGGCATACGCAAATGCGGGATCGAGCCTCAGGAGTCCACCCGGATATTCTCGAGCATCTCCCCCAAAAACCAGAGTCTGCCTACTGTATTGCTTTGTGCTCTCACCTCTGATTTCACTGGGGCTGTCCCCCACCACCATCTCGCTCTCTCTGTCAAAGAGTTAACTTACAGCTCCAATTCATAAAGTTCCTTGTCATTCTTCCCTTTAACTTCCAGCTGAGTCTCCATCTGGAGCGCGGAACCCACCACGCTTACTAATTATGCCTGGGCTGCTAAGACCCACTCGAGAAGGTGTCTAGGGTGAGGCACCTTCGCTATTCGAGAGGCGCCTGCGGCCTACGTAAGTGGTGCAAACTTCTTGTCTTGAAGTTTGATTGGTCTTCCGCGTAAACCAAGCTACTCAGTCTCTTTTCTCCACCGAATTTTCCTACTGAGCTCTCCTCATACTATTATTCTTGACATCTCTGATTAGCATATAAATAGTCGCCTAGGCCATCTCTCCTTCGAATACCCTGGATCAGTTGGGGCTGGTCCCCGGCAGGTGGCGACCGAACAGGGACCTCAGGAGGCAATACTCAAAGAGCTGAGCAGACACGAACCACGCAATCAGCAGGCAATAAGCATGGAGCTCAGCAGTGACGAATCATGCTGCTCAACTGGCAATAATCAAGCACGTGACCAGGCAGGAATCACGCAGCTCAGCTGGCAATTGTCAAGCAGATGAGCCGACAGGAATCACGCAGCTCAGATGGCAATTGTCATGCAGATGAGCCGGCAGGAATCACGCAGCTCAGCAGGCCCTGATCACGTGACTCTGCAGGCACTGATCACGTGGCTGATCAAGTCCAGATCACGTGACTGAGCATGCACTGATCACGTGGCTATCATGCACTGATGACGTGACTGCGCATGCACTGATGACGTGGCTGATCAGGCACTGATCACATGGCTCATCATGCACTGATCACGTGTTTATCAGGCAATGATCAGTGACTGACAGGCGCTGATCATGGGACTGTGCACGCACTGATCACGTGGCTATCATGCACTGATCACGTGACTGCGCATGCACTGATGACGTGGCTGTTCGGGCACTGATCACGGTTTATCAGGCAGTGATCAGTGACTGACAGGCGCTGATCAGGGGACTGTGCACGCACTGATCAGGTGGCTGATCAGGAACTGACCACCTGACCGCGCATGCAGTGATCACGTGGCTGGTCGCTCACTGATCACGTGTTTATCATACGGTGATCACGTGACTGAGAGGCGCTGATCACGTGACTGTGCCGTCAGTGATCACGTGGCTGAGCAGGCACTGATATCGTGACTGAGCATGCACTGATCATGTGCCGGGAGCCGGGGAGGCATTCCACTCTGGACAAAGGTCATGAGGAAGGAGGCTCGGCATACGCAAATGCGGGATCGAGCCTCAGGAGTCCACCCGGATATTCTCGAGCATCTCCCCCCAAAAAACCGGAGTCTGCCTACTGTATTGCTTTGTGCTCTCACCTCTGATTTCACTGGGGGCTGTCCCCCACCACCATCTCGCTCTCTCTGTCAAAGAGTTAACTTACAGCTCCAATTCATAAAGTTCCTTGTCATTCTTCCCTTTAACTTCCAGCTGAGTCTCCATCTGGAGCGCGGAACCCACCACGCTTACTAATTATGCCTGGGCTGCTAAGACCCACTCGAGAAGGTGTCTAGGGTGAGGCACCTTTCGCTATTCGAGAGGCGCCTGCGGCCTACGTAAGTGGTGCAAACTTCTTGTCTTGAAGTTTGATTGGTCTTCCGCGTAAACCAAGCTACTCAGTCTCTTTTCTCCACCGAATTTTCCTACTGAGCCCTCCTCATACTATTATTCTTGACATCTCTGATTAGCATATAAATAGTCGCCTAGGCCATCTCTCCTTCGAATACCCTGGATCAGTTGGGGCTGGTCCCCGGCAGGTGGCGACCGAACAGGGACCTCAGAGGCAATACTCAAAGAGCTGAGCAGACACGAACCACGCAATCAGCAGGCATAAGCATGGAGCTCAGCAGTGACGAATCATGCTGCTCAACTGGCAATAATCAAGCACGTGACCAGGCAGGAATCACGCAGCTCAGCTGGCAATTGTCACAGATGAGCCGACAGGAATCACGCAGCTCAGCTGGCAATTGATCATGCAGATGAGCCGGCAGGAATCACGCAGCTCAGCAGGCCCTGATCACGTGACTCTGCAGGCACTGATCACGTGGCTGATCAAGTACAGATCACGTGACTGATCATGCACCATCACGTGGCTATCATGCACTGATCACGTGACTGCGCATGCACTGATCACGTGGCTGATCATGCACTGATCACGTGGCTGATCATGCACTGATCAC